>NW_024731520.1:0-25015 GCF_018991925.1 Homarus americanus | reverse complement strand
GGCTGGAGGGGGCTGAGGCGGTTGCATACATGGAGAAGGCTGAGGAGAGAGAAGACAAGCGACGCGAGCATGAAGAACTCTTAGCCCAGCTAGACTTTCAGAAGCAAGAAAAGAAGCTGGAACGTGAAGAGAGACAAAGGGAACGGGCGTTCCAACTGGCCTTAGCGGAAAGGAACCAAAATTCTCCCACTCAAAACGTCACTTATAGGAAATTTCCCCAGATGCCCACCTTTAAGGAGGGCGAATCCATGGAAATGTACATTTCCCGGTTTGAGCATCTCGCAGAAGCCTACGAGCTTGATGACAGCATTAAGGAATTTGAGTTCCTGAGCCTATTTGATGGGAAGGCTTTAGGGATTCTTCGACGACTAGAGCGTCCTGAAAATAAATTCCCTGACATGAAGTCTGCACTGCTGCGGGCATATGGGCTGACTACTGAGCAGGCCAGGCATCAGTTCAACAGGGCAATGTTGGAAGAAAATGAACCGGTTGCACAGTTCCGGGATCGTTTAAGGGACTATGTGGCTCAGTGGATGAGTAACGATGAAACCCCCAAGTCCATGGAAGGGGTTATAGACTTAATGGTGCGCACGCAGTTAGAAAGGTCTTGTCCCCCTGAACTTGTGGCTCAAATCAGGGCTAATGGAGTTAAGACGTCGAAGGAAATGGCAAGCAAATCAGACGCTCATTTCAGCGCTTTCGGGTACCACACTCGGAGGCGGTGGTCGAACAGGGAGTCGGCAGGTAACCAACAAAGTCAACAACCTCTACAGAAACAGTCACCGAACCCACCCAGGCAACAAGGAAATAACCAGCAACCACAACCGCAAAGACAGCAACAGAAACAGCAGCAGAAGCAGTACCAAGGCCCCCCGAAGTATCAGGACAGTTGAGGGACAGTTGGCGCCCGGGCAACAATCCACGATGGAACCGGCGGCAGGAAGCCGCCGTGGCTCAATTCGGAGGCCAAGGTGCCAGCAATGATAATCCACAAAGAGACCAGCAGCAGGAAGCCTCCAGTGTTCAAACTGTGGGCGGGGAGTGGCCTGACCTTCCAGCAGGGCCGATCGTCGTGCAACCTGAAGCAGGGGCTCATACCGAATCAAGTCTACCCCAACACCCCTACTGACTAACTGCCGCCTCCAACCTCTCCTCGAGGGGTCACCCCACCTTTCTTGTTAAACCTGGATACGTTGGAGGAGTTCCAGCGACTGTCATGCGAGATAGTGGGGCATCGGGCTGTATTGTCAGGAAAGAATTGGTGGGGCAACATCAATACACCGGAGCACAAGTAAGTGTTAAATTAGCCAATAGTTACATTCAAACGGTTCCAGTGGCCAAGATTGAGGTGGACACCCCCTTCTTCTCAGGTTGGGTCACTGCAGCAGTCATGAGGGAACCTATATACGATCTCATCATTGGGAATATCATGGGAGCAAGAAACAGTTGTGCAGTGGATGCTGCAATCCAAACTGATGCTGCTGCTTTGACCCAAGTTAATGCTGCAGCAGTCACTCGGGGTATGGCTCAAACAAAACTTCGAGTCACCCCATTGGCTATTGCCACATCGTCTGATCTCATCAATAGTCAGGATATCGTCCAAGAGCAAGAGCATGACAGCACACTCACTTCGGTACACAAGAATTTGATGGTTGGGACCATCAAGGAGACATTTGGGAATCGAACGAGGTTCGTAAAGAAGAGGAACCGTCGCTACCGACAGACTGACGTCTCTGGGTGAAACACGACAGTTCGTAGTTCCTTCCAAGTACCGCCTGGCTGTGTTCAAGCTAGGTCATTGCACTGCTCTTGGCAGTCATATGGGTAAAAAGAAGACCTTTGATCGCATCAGTGCAGCGTTCTTCTGGCCAAGGATGGGCCAGGAGATCACCAGGCTAGTCCGCTCTTGTGATGTGTACCAGAAAACCAGTGACCGAAGGCGAGTTCCGCCTGCACCACTACGGCCCCTCCCACTGATCTCTGAACCCTTTGAGAGGGTGGCGGTGGACATTGTAGGACCGATAAACCCAAGGGCGAGCGATGGGGCAAAGTATATTCTCACCTTGGTGGACTGTAGCACGAGGTGGCCCGAGGCTGTGCCCTTGAGGAACATTGAGGCCACGACTGTTGCAGAAGCCATGTTGGAAATCTTCTGTCGGGTTGGTATTCCCAAACAAGTCCTCAGTGACAGGGGAACCCAGTTTACTTCTGCCATGATGGAGGAGTTGATGCGGTTGTTATCGGTAAAGGGGCTAAAGACAACACCCTATCACCCGATGTGCAACGGACTCTGTGAGAGGTTTAATGGGACGCTGAAGAAAATGCTCAGGAGGATAGCAGCCGAACAACCTAAGGAGTGGCCACGCTATATTGCCCCACTTCTGTTCGCGTACCAGGAGGCGCCACAGAGCTCGCTCAAGGTGTCTCCCTTCGAGCTTATGTACGGCAGGTCCGTCCGGGGACCACTACAGGTTCTTCGGGAACTGTGGGATGATGAGGAATCAGATCCGGAAGTCAAGACCACTTATACATATGTCATTGAGTTAGCTGATCGTCTCCAAGATACCTGCCAACTGGCAAAGCAAGAGCTGATAAAGGCTCAAGAGGTCCAGAAGACTTACTATGACAAGAAGGCCAAGCTTCGTTGTTTCAAGCCAGGTGATCAGTGCCTGGTTCTGTTGCCTACGATGCGCAATAAGTTACTGGCTCAGTGGAAAGGTCCATTCGACATTGCAGAGCGTGTCTCGGATCTGACTTACATCGTCCAGGTGGGATCTCGACGAAAGAAGTTCCACATCAACATGCTGAAGAAGTACTTCCAGTCACCGATCGGGGGTACAGTCTCCACTGAGGAAGACAGGGACGTGCCTTCCCAGTGTGATTCAGGGGTAACTTGTGCTGCCACAGTGATCTCTGACAGTGATGAGGAGGATGGGCCTGTCACTGCACGCTCCCGCCAGAGTGAGACTTTCACGGACGTTGAGGTGAATGGAAATCTATCAGCAGAGGAACGAGATGCCATTGGCTCTCTGTTGCATCGCTACAAGGACATCTTCTCTGATAAGCCAGGAGTTGCCCGGGTCGACTGTCACACTATTGAACTGACCAGCCCTACACCTGTTCGGGTAAAGCCCTATCCTATACCTATGCGACTACTGGACACTGTCAAACAAGAAATTGAGGAAATGGAAGCAGTAGGAATCATCGAGAAATCATCGTCTCCATACTGTAGTCCTATGGTAGTCGTCCGAAAAAAGGATGGGGGTGTCAGGATCTGTGGGGATTATAGGAGAGTAAATGCCATTACCCAGGTGGATGCTGAACCTGTGTGTGATCAGAAAACTATTTTTTCAAGAATAGCTGGTTCCAAGTTATTTACCAAATTTGATCTGACCAAGGGGTTCTTCCAAATCCCACTGGACCCGAAGAGTCGGCAGATCACAGCCTTTGGTACGCCAGGGGGTCTCTATCAGTACAGAGTCCTTCCCTTTGGTCTCACAAACTCCCCTGCCATCTTCAACCGTGTCATGAGGCAAGTCCTAAACGGCATCAAGGGAGTTGAGGCATTTGTGGACGATGTGTTAATCCATTCAGCAACATTTGAGGAACACCTGGAACTCTTAGAGGAGGTGTTCTGGAGGTTCCAACAAAAAAACATGACCGTGAAACCAAGCAAGTGCGAGATCGGTCAGGCTGCAGTACAGTTCCTCGGGCACACTGTCGGCGGAGGACGCTGCACCTGTCAGAATGAGAAGATCAAAAAGGTCCAAGATGCACCACGGCCCACTACAAAAAAACAAGTGAGGTCATTTCTGGGCCTCGTAGGGTACTACCGGAACTTCATCCCAAACTTTGCCGTGGTGGCTCTCCCTTTATCCGACCTGCTCAAGAAACATGCATCTAACAAGGTGCAATGGGGACCTGAACAAGAGGATTCTTTCAGTGCCCTCAAGAACCTGCTATGCAAGCAACCCATCCTTCAACTAGTGAAGAAGGAAGAGCCTTTCATCCTCCGGACCGATGCTTCACAGGATGGGGTTGGCGCAGTGCTACTACAAGAGGCAGACGGCGAAGTTTTTCCAGTTGCGTATCACAGTCGCAAATTGAAACCTGCAGAGAGGAATTACAGCACGGTCGAGAAGGAACTTCTGGCAGTGGTGGAAGGCATCAAGAAGTAGTACTACTACTATCTCTACGGAGGTGAGTTTGTGTTGGAGACAGACCACATGCCGCTCACCAGTCTCCGACCATCTAAGAATGCAAATGCTCGTCTGATGTGGTGGGCACTGTATCTCCAGCAGTTCAACTTCGTCCTCCGGTACATCAAGGGCAGCCTGAATGTGGGGGCTGACCTCCTATCTCGACTTGTGGGGGAACCTGAGCAACTGATTGAGAGGTCACCTTCCCAAATGAGTGTGGAGTTGGTCTAGACTCCAGTCGACTCGAGCCTCCAAGCGTCTGGCGGCTCGTCATATGTTATGTATAATTTTCTCACACCTTTCTACACTTGAGAACATAACACAACACCTGTGCCACCTAAACAATGTCTACATACCCTACACCACACAACACGTTGCTCTAATGTAAATATAGCGTGCTTACGCTTAGCATGAACTATTGCTCGGGAATTGTCACCCTCGCCACGGAGTTTTCCTCCAGCCAGAAAAACTAAAGTAAATGTTGAGGTTTTCCCTCAGTGGCGATTGGCGACTACATTCCGTTGCAGTGTTAGTGTTACACACACACCACAGTGTGAATGTCGAATTGTGTGTCTGGGCTAGGCATTCTCTTGATTGTATACAGGTGGTGAAAATATATTCTCCAAGAGAAAAATTTTTCTTAGTAGGGGCGATTGTCATGGGTTGCGTTGGGCCTCCCGCACAACCCATCCCAAATGTTTGTTTACGGTAGAGATAAGGTAACCGGCCAGCCATAACTGGGACATGTTTTCAATTAGTGGCATGTTAGCCAGCCGATGGGGGGGGGGGGCAGGCCAGTGAGACAGTGGTGTACTGTTCATCACTTCACGTCTCAAAAAAACAATTTAGCCACTGGGCTTTAGACCTTGGGTTAGAGAAGACCTCCTGCTCCGCGGACTTAAGAACAGGAGCCATACAGTCCTACCAGTGCTACGAGTCTGTGTGTGCAAATCCCCGAGATTTTTGTTAAGTCCCGCGACAAGTTAACACTCCAGGCCGGCCTAATAGATCTAAACGATTAATTCTCCAGGTTGACAAACTCTCCATTATAACTTACGGTACTGTGGCGTGAATGTGAGTGACTGACCTATCCATGGAAATTATAAGTCCAGTGTATGGAATTGTGCCAAATAAACGTAAGTGCAATCATCTGCCCGTATCTGTGATCCCTCTATTATTATTATTACCAAGGGTAATGACTGATTGGTTATGACAAAGTATAACCAATAACATAGATGGATGTTGGAAGTTAGTGGAATTCATTAAATCATCATTTATCAAGTACATAACACATTGAATGCCGGAAGCAGAGCAAAATTCTACGTAGTGATACACCATAATCTCCTGGGTGAATAACCAGTGTGAAGGTATCCGAGTTCTACGGTAAGAAAGCCACTTTCCTGCATTTAAAACGTAACAAACAGACATTTTGCACGTAGCCTCGCTTATAAGGTCTTGATTGGTACGTGCAGAGGCATGTGACTAGAAATAAGCACCTTTACGGACTAATGCTCATGTTTACTGCACACACGCGCATGTGTGTTTGGAGGAGTCGAGCGTGGTGTGAGGACTGAAAGAGAGGCGGTTGTGAGGACGGGCGAGACGGAGGGGCGTGAGTATGTGGGGAGGGCGTTGCAGGTGACGTAGTGTCCAACAACACTCGGGGTGTGGACGAGGTTGTCGCTGAGTTCTTCTGCTCGTGCTTCACCAATTAACTTTTTTGCTCAGCTCTTGTCTCGTCGATCTGCTCCTTAACGTCTCCACCTGATACGATCATATGTTTATGTCCAACTTTGTATATTAACATTAACGAGAGCTTCTGTATAGCGAAATAAGATAATGTTTTTCTTTTGTGGAATATTGTGGTGGATCTCGGTGTGCTCTCAATGTTCACAGGTCTGATAGTCCACACATGCTTCATATGGCGAACAGAACGTACCCAGTTTGAATGCAAGACGAGGACAGAGGTGAATCATGTCTCTCTATTCTTGCTACCTTGTTCACCTGTGTTAATTAGACAGACAGCGATGTACCCAGAACATAGCCAAGAGGGTGGGGGAGGGGGCGGACCAACAGCGAGGGCGTGACTCCACTCCACTACTACTAAGATACACAGTAAAGCGAGAATGTGTAGATAAAGGACACGGGCTGTAACACCTACATTTACGTGTGTTAACTGAAATTATCGGTTCCTGATCCAGAATGATAGGAACTTGAGACCGATGAATAACACATCTTTAGACTCTGTTCGTCCAGTGAGTAAACCTTACCGTGCTTAGCCATATGCCAAGTCTGCCAGTGATAGCAGGTCCTCCTCCCCTTGACGATTTTTGTTGAGTATCTGGAAAAAAATATGAGAATGTTTTTCCTTACTCCATAGCGGCTCTATTTATTTATTCAGAGAATTTTTTATCCAGTGACTAATTGAGTTCACCAGGTGTGAGAGATATATGTAGGTGCTGTGTGGGTGTTGCTACTCATAGAACTACGTATTTGCTGAAGAAGGCAGGAAAATGAGAAAAAAGGCACAGAGGAATGTTGACCATGAGAGGAGTGAGGGAGATCATTGTAGCGGGAAGGGGAGGAGAAATACATGTGTTGGTAAAGTCTTGAAGTGTACCGCAAATTCTTCTGGTTCATAGGCCACTGCTTCGTTTATTACCAGTTTTTTTTTTTATCACCACTGACACTTGTCACTGGTACTCACAATAACACAGATGTAAGAAATCAGACATGAAAAACATTTCTTGTTCTTAAAGTACCTAATGTCTTGAAGCTCGACAGACAACTCTACTTCAAAGCTTCTTCTCACTAAAAAGGGTGTGCTTAATGTTTGGAGATGTGGTATTTACCGGGTATGGCTGAATCTTTTGTTGGATGAAATATTCCGTACGAACAGAGCAGTCACCCCCTACACCACCCAGAGAACCCAACTCTTTTAACGCCCATCCAAAGTACGAATCAAGCAAGCATTTCCAGCTGCTGCAATTTTTCATTTGCAAATATTCTTTCAGGGAACTCATGTAAAATACCATAAACACATGTGTGCACATACTCCGGAATGAAACGAATGTTTGGAAGTATGATGAGGGAGGAGTGTCCTGGGAGGATGTTCTCATTGTTGAAAGCTGAGAACAATATTGTCCTATACATTGTATCGATGAGCTCAAATGGTTTTCTGTAGGACCGACTGTGTGACCCTTTATGTTCTGGACCAATACACTTCTTACGTTACTGGGTGGGTGGAAACAGTCTCTTAAGTACAGAAAAACAGATGTAGAATATAACAACATAACCTTGGGGAGGTGGAGGACCCAGGAGCCAGTATTAGCCAGGGTAACTGGACCTCCTCCGTGGTGTAAACAGTAAGTGTTGAGAACGTTCATATACACCTGGCAAGTGTGTGTTTACTTGACCATTTACGAAGGATTCCTGGACGCCTCGTCGTTCACCTCCATAAATACCTGCCTGTGTACCATTACATCTGGCCACATCACCTACGAGAGCTCCTTTATCTACCTGACTGCTTACCATGCTTCTTAGGCACCTGCCGAAACAAATGGAGAGCACACCTATGTACGGTTATGGTGATAGGAAGGGTTATAGTGGCATGGCCAAGAATGGTACTCTGGCAGGATTATGGTAGTATTTTAAGGTAATGGTGGTATGGTAGGGTTTATATATGTAGAAGGTTAACCCCACTACAACAGACCGGAAGTATAAAGTAAAGGGTAAATGTAACTTCCCTTGGTGAATGTAAGAAGATAAGTGTAGATAGGGTAAAGCAGAGGAGGCGGCAAGGTAGTCGGATCAATGCTCTGAGACAGCGGCGGTTGTGTTCTCCCTGAATCATCTCAAATCTCGCATACACGCCACACAACGAGAAGCATTCGACGTAAAATGGACACACCTGAAACAATCGGGTAGCGTCACACTATGCCACTATGACGCTGTAACCGGTGACTCCAACCGCCACTATAAAGAGTATCAGTCTCTGACTCGATCTCAACAGATTATGTACATGAGACTACACCTAGGGTACAGGTGTAGTGGATACCTCCCCTACAAACGCTGTTTGTCGCTGAGTAGCCGACCCCGCGAATTCCCCAGTGTATGCCTCGTGGTCTAGGTCAACCAGCGCCGCCTTACATGACGGAGGTCAACTATTTAGCCACGCCTCCATATAAGACCAGACCTCGCAGACCCACTTTCTTTCTACCACAACGCCAACAAGCAATCTCCTCCGCTCATACCACCCGCTATGAGTATGGCGATCATGTTGGTCTCTAACCACCAACCACTTACTCAACGCTTGTAACTGTTAGCCTATACCAAGCTGCAGGCACATCCAATACAACATGTACAGAGAGCACATTGTGAGTTTTCTTCATCCTGAGGTGAATCAGTTACAATGTACCACAGGTACCTATGGAGTACATTGGCAACCCCAGCCTGGCTGCACTGTTTGTAAATCAGCCAACCTGACTCACACTTATCATTATATCCCTCATTGCCCCATGACCTCTCCTATAGTCCCCAGCTGTTATCAACTCTTCCCTCCCTGACCAGATATCCTCCTCCCAGCCAGCCTGGCACTCTGACATTATTAGGGATTCGCTACGCTAATATAAATAGATGAATGCGCTGGGAATTTCTAATATTACACACTCATCATTCCGTCACTTTATGTAACTTGCTGACAAAACCTATGACCCTTCAGGCTTCCACGCCCTTAATGCATGAGTCATAAAGGCAAGCATGAACTTAGCATGCTTCCCAGTTGGGCACTGTAAACGCTTCTGCGCCTCACCTTGCACTGGATGTAAGGGGGTGCCCAATAAACTAGCCCCCTCCGGGGCAATCTGTAATCCCCAGATCACCAGCCGTTGTGTTGGTCCCACCCCTCGACACTGCTACCACTGCCACTTTCAGTACCACCATTACGACTGCCGTTGTATCCATTTTTACAGTGCATCTGTCCGTGTGTATGTGTGTGACAGTGTGATAATAGTCAGCATGCTCGCCACGCAAGCGAGCGGACTCTGTTGGATCCCCGGGCAGGGTGAAACTATAGGCAAGTTTCTTTACGCCATTTACCTGTCTACCCATGCAGCAGCAATTGGGAACCTGGATGTTAATCGATTTGCGGATGGTTAGCCAGTGCAGTTGTCGAGTTGTCCGGTTTTCTCGGACTATTCCTTAACACTGGGTCAGGCAACTCGTTAACTTGGGGTGTGGTTGTTGTGTTGGCGACAGCTTCTATACCTTAAACAAATTCACGCCTAGGTGGCCCTTGGGCCGGCCATCCTCGTTAGACGAGGGGCAACCTTTAATAATAATAATAATAATAATAATAATAATAATAATAATAATAATAATAATAATAATAATAATAATAATAATAATAATAATAATAATAATAATAATAATAATAATAATAATAATAATGATGATGATAATAGTAATAAAATTAATTCGCGGTTTATTGAAAGAACATGGCAGCCAAAAGACTGAAAATATACAGTTACATATTGGGGAATGGGTCACTTGATTTACAAATAATATTCAAGTAACATAAGTGATACAAATAAGATATATAACAACAAGGTGGGGAGAAGGTCATACTACAGGGCATTTCAACATAGTTACAGTGCAAAGAGGGAAAATTGGCTGGGAGTGAATACACTGGCAAACTACGAGTTACTGGTCATTTTTTTTTTTTTTTTCACAATAGTTGGGATTGATCCATTCTTCTAACGATCAGTGCTTGCTCGTGTGTGTGTGTGTGTGTAAATTTTTATATGTGGTGGTTTAGTATAAACAAAGAGCATATCTACGCCTCATGATCAGTTTAGAAGTGACGTTAAGCGTGATAAACACAGGTATAACTGAGGAGGAGAAATAGAGCCAGCACCAGCGAGCGTGTGTGGCCACCACTGACCCCGCCAGCAAGGCCACACTCAAGCACCTCCCAGCTACACTCTTCCCACTTTACTATCTTCCCGAGTGGAATTTACGTGTCATTTATCCCTTCTTGGTGGGACTTACACGTGTTATTTGATAATTTAACAAGGATGATAATTCGTAGAACGTGTCAACTAGAATGATAACTCGTAGAACGTGTCGTGGTTAAGGTCCTTCAGATGAGGAGTATTAGTGATGGAACGTGTCCTGTTTCCTGCACGATGAAATTCTCATTCGTGTTGTGGTTGCCTTGGTTACCCCACCACAGTGACCCCACCACTTTTTCATGTGTGACCCTAGGCGGCCTATTAAGCCTCAAAAACCTGTGCTGGTGTGGTCTTAGTTTGTCTTGCAAATCCCAGTCTTGCGTTTCCTAGGAGCTCCCATCAACTGTCCTAGTGTAGCGTTAGGTTCTCACCTCATGATATGTAACTCGGTAAAAAAAAAAGTATCTTTCAGGAGAGGTCCGTTTAATTTGGAACTGAACAATCCTGTTGTCTTGCTAGGATTGGTAGGTGTGATTGTGAGACATTTCCTACCTATTATGGTGGGCCTAATTTAGTTATTCCATTCAAAATATATAATTAGTTCGTTGCATTATGATTAGTGAATAACAGTATGCCTCATGAGCCTTTATCAAAAAGCTTCATTCGTTGTGTTATTTTGTTTCGCACAAGAATTGTATATATTTTTATTTACCGAGTACCTGTGTGGCTCTAGGTTGTCTCATCACTGCATGTACCCGTGTAGTCTTGAATACCAGTACCAGCAACACATGTACCCGTGTAGTCCTGAGTACTATTATCAGCAACAGCAGCACATAGCCAACTCCCAAGCAACGTGTCTAACAAGCTCCGCCTCCTACACTGCGTCTCCTGACTGTCCTTCATAAAATTGCCCTAAAGTCTGAGCTGCGCAACCTGTCAGTCTCTGGTGAACAAGGTCTCAGTATTTAACAAACGAAGGAAGTTTCCCGCTAGTGACCTTCTCGTGTAACTAATTCATTCGTCACAGTCTTTTATTAAGTCAAATTTAACTTGTTGATTCTTTAATATAATATTTACAGACCTAACATGAAAAAATACCAGTCTTGATGTTTTTCTTGACGTGATAATTTACTAATAACCTCACAGCTCCTTACACGGTGTTACTGCTGTTCATGGTGATGAAGTGAAATTCCCGAAACTAATTATTGTTTTAGAAATATAAGGTCGGGTATTGCGGAACATACCCGGAAAGCAGGACGGTCCTTAGAACTAACACCTTGGAGAGAGCGTGTTCCTGCATGGCCACTCTTACCTACCTTCATATTACATGCTCTTATATGGTCAGCATTATTGTGGCCAAGAGATTATCTGGAAATATTGAAAGATGAAGAAATGTTTACATAAGGTCTTTCCGGCTTTTACTTTACTATTAATTGGTTTGACCCTTCCCCCACACACACGCACACAGACACATACACATACATACACATACACACACACACATACGCGCACAGACACACACACACACGCACACGTACACACACACGCACATACACACACACACACACACACACACACACACACAGCCTAGTCTGTGAAAGTTTTGTGTTCGACTGGGCTTATGCTGATATGGCAGGAGTCATAGACCCTCACCAATTTGGCAATATGAAAACTTCCTCCACCACTCACTGTCTTGTCAGCTTTCTCGATTACATATACCGCCATCTCGAGAAACGAAAAACGTCTGTAGCTGTCGCCATCATTGATTTCACTAAAGCATTCGACCTAGTCGACCACAATATAATCATCAACAAAGCTATTGACCTCGGGCTTCGGAGAAGTCTTATACCATGGCTTACAGACTTCCTCAGTGACCGACGCCAAGCTGTACGCTTCCGAGGGGCTGTCTCCACCTTTCAGTCACTCACCTGTGGCATCCCCCAAGGCACCAAGATGGGACCACTCTGCTTCCTTATGCTTATCAATGATGCCCTAAGAGAAACCCCCGCTCGCTGGAAATATGTCGACGACTCCACCATTGGGATCAGCGTCAACAATTCTGCTCCAGACTATACCGCCCTTCAGGATTTATTGAACAGTCTCCAAAACTGGGCCACCAACAACCACGTCACCATCAACCATACCAAGACCATGGTTATGCACATCAACCTCTCCTCCGACATTGTCCCATCCCCTTCCATTAATTTAGGTCCAAACACACTCCAGGTTGTAGATTCCACGAAGCTCCTCGGCGTCACCAAAGACAACAAACTAAATTGGAAACCACACGTCAGTGAAGTTGACAAATCCTCCAGTTTCCGTCTCCACCTCCTCCGCCGACTCAAGTCCCTCGGAGTTCCTGCACCCGAGCTCCTTAGTGTTTACTCAACATTCATACTTCCCAAGCTCACCTATGCCTCCCCTACCTGGTCTTCCTCCCTAAATGCCACACAACGTAAACACCTAGAAAAGTGCAAAAGAGGGCATGCAAGATTATTCTCTCCCCTTCCTACTCCACATATCAAGAAGCGCTCAACACACTGACCCTTTCGACTCTCACTGACCATCACCACGACCTCATCTGCAAATTTGGTAAGAAGCTTCTGCACCATCCTCGACACCGGCTCCTACTACCACCTGAGATCTCTAGCCCGAGAATTGCTGTTCGACACCACAACCGCATCCAGCCCATACGTGCACGAACTGATCGCTATAAGAACAGCCCAGTCCCAACCATTGAAAAAATTATCAATAACTTGTAATAAACCAGTGTATTCACTCCCAGTAAATACTACTTCTTGCACTGTCACTATGTTGAAATGCCCTGTAGTTTGAGCTTTTCCCCATCTAGTTATTATATATCATATTTATATCACTTATGATATTTGTAAATTATTTGTAATTCGAAACCCATTCCCCAATTATGTAACTGTATATTTTCAGTCTTCTGGCTGCCAAGCTCTTTCAATAAACCGTTAATTATTATTATTATTATTATTACACACACACACACATACACATACACATACATACACATGTACACACACGCACAAGCACACACACACACACACACACACACACACACACACACACACACACACACACACACACCACCCCACAGTCCCCTAACGACCTCAGGCCAGTTGCCATTACCCCCATACCAAGTCTACTTTGTGAGGACTTTGTTTTTGATTGGGCATTTGCCAGTATCTATCAGTCAATTGATTCACAGCAATTTGGCAATATGAGGACCTCCTCTACATCACACTGCTTGGTGAACTTTCTGGATTTTCTGCACAAAAACTTGCAGAAACGAAAGACATCACTGGCCGTTGCCCTTGTGGACTTCAGGAAGGCCTTTGACCTTGTTGATCACTGCACTGTTATCAACAAGGCTATTACACTAGGGCTGCCCACCAACCTGGTCTCATGGCTCACTGATTTCTTGAGTGGAGTCGCCAAGCAGTTAGGTATCAGGGCTTGGTCTCTACATTCCAACACCTCACCTGCGGTGTTCCCCAGGGGACCAAGATGGGACCACTGTGCTTCCTCATCCTGATCAACGACGCTCTATTGGACACTCCTCACAGGTGGAAGTACGTGGATGACTGCACTGTGGGGGTTTCAGTGGACAACACCGCACCAGACTACTCATCGCTCCAAGGCACCCTGGACAGGCTATAGGCATGGACTACGGAGAACAAGGTCACCATCAACCACACCAAAACCGTAGTCATGCACATCAATACCGCCACCACTCCAGTGCAAGCCCCAGCAGTCACAGTGGGTGCCCATCCTCTCCAGCTGGTGCAGTCTGCCAAACTCCTGGGTGTTACTATAGACAACAAACTTGACTGGAAGGCCCATGTAAATAACACAGTCAAGGCAGCCTCGTACCGTCTCTACATGCTACGACGACTTAGGTCACTTGGGACACCCACGCCAGAGCTGAGGACCATCTACAACGCCTTTATTCTCCCCAAACTAACGTATGCGTCACCAGCCTGGTCGTCTTCCCTCAACTCCACCCAACAACGTCAGCTAGAGAAGGTACAGAAAAGGGCCTGCAGAATCATGCTCGGCGCTGACTACTCCGGCTACACCAACGCTCTCTCCACCCTGGAAATGCCATCCCTCAGTGACCTCCACCACCAAGCACTGGAAAGGTTTGGCAGCCAACTATTGCACCACCCTCGTCATCGCCACCTCCTGCCACCGGCAGTCCCCCACCCACCTCGCGCAGTCCGCCACTACAACAAAATTCAGCCCATAAGAGCCCGCACCGATAGATATAAGAATAGCACCATCCCATCTATTGTTAAAATAATTAACAACTCCTGATTTATGTACTGTATAGCCCTGTAAATGTATTGAACACATATCATTATGTCTAAATCACATGTAAGTTTGTATATTTTCAGCCATCAACTGCAACTCTATTAATAAACCGTTTATTATTATTATTATTGTTGTTATTATATATACACACACACACATACACATATACACACACACATACACACACGCATACACACACACACACACACACATATACACATGCACACACATACAGTACACATACATACTTTACATATACACACACACACATACACATATACACACACACAAAATTCTAGGAAACGGCAAACTCCAACATAAGTACATAAAAGACCAAAACGGGAAAAAACTCTTTGAAGAAAAAGAGATAGAATCTGCATACAGGAAAGAATGGAAAAAAGTTTTTCAAATATTATAAGAAGAAAATGAGCAATTTGATGAGGAACACGAGAATCATATCTGCATAGAGATGGCTGGAAAGATAAATAGGATAACCCCATACCATGTGGTGGACAAAACCAGGCTCAGCATAGTAAAACCAATTACAGAAGGAGAACTGCTACACTACACTAAAGAAAAAGCACCAGGATTCACAAAAATCACAAGAAATATGATCTTATACCTACCCAACAACTGTACACAAGGCATTCTTGAAATATTAAACTCAGCATTGGCAAGTGGATACTTCATTGAAGCATTCAAAAACGCAAAACTCATATTCATACCGAAACCAACTAAACACATCACTCAGGTGTGTATGTTCACAATGAGCTGAAATTCTCGGGCTATTGCGAGAAGAAGATAAATCAGGCAAATAAATTATTGGGCCTTATAAGAAGGTCGTTCAGATATCAAGACGGTTCGTCCCTCGTAACGATCTTCAAGAGTGAAGTGCTTCCTCATTTGGAGTACTGTCACCCCGTCTGGTCCCCGAGATATGCTAGGGACTGTCAGTTGGTTGAAAATGTTCAAAGGAGGGCCACCAGACTGGTGCCTGCACTTAAGCACCTCAGCTACCCTGAGAGACTGGAGCGCCTGAACTTGCCTAGCTTATACTACAGACAGGCAAGGGGTGACCTAATTGAGGTGTATAAGCATCTCAAGGGGCACTACTCAGTCGAGTATCCTTACATGGAGCTGGCGGACTCTCGCCCCACAAGGGGTCACAGTTCAAGATTGAAGAAGCCACAAGTCCAGAAAACTGTGAGGGCAAACTTTTTCGGAGTGAGAATTGTGAACTCTTGGAACAATCTACCAGAAAGTGTTGTGATGGCACCGAGTGTGAGCTCTTTCAAGACAAGACTTGACCAACACTGGAGTAGGTTCAGGTACATTCAGGAGCCGGTACATACCCAGTACTTGCCAACAGTGCGTAACAGAGACTTGACCGATCGCCCAAGCGGCTAACGAGCCGATCAGTGGTGAAGAGGATAAGAGAAAAGAAGAAAAACGTAATAAATTGCAGACCGATTTCTCTACTCGAAGTTATAGGAAAGCTATTTGAAAAGGCAATAAACATGAGAGTCAGGAAACACGGGAGCGAAAACGGACTACTAAACCCTACACAACACGGATTCATTGAAAGAAAGGGAACACATACTTATACTGCCTGATTCTGGGGTCACTAATTCTAAAGGGATAACTTAACGCTATTCTTAATTTTAAGGTCCTGCCTTATAAAACATATTGCATCTCTTAACAATACAAAAAGAGTTGGCCTTCATCAGAAGAACAACTATTATTTTCATTACACTTCACATCAATACATGTCTTACATCAAATCTAATATACTATCTAATATACTATAGGAATAGCCGTGTGTCTGTCTATCTGTCTGTCTGTCTCTTCTGGCCAGCCGAAACGGCACAATCGTTTTTCATCAAACTTGGTGGAAAAATCGTAAAAAATTCGTAGAGTGGATCAAACCTGGTCCCCTGTCGATGGTTTCTTTAGGAAGGCATTGATTAACCATTTTGTTTACGATGGAAAACGATGCAAGGCTACGGACTTGTCGCACCCTCATTCGCTGTACATTGTCAGCCGGATGGCGAACCTGGCATGAAGGGTCCACTGTCATACAATACAAAACAATGTAATACAATACAATACAAAAAAAAACAGTACAGTACAGTACAATACATTACAATTCCATACAATACCATGCAATACTAGGGTGTGTCATAGGAGGGAAGATCAGCTAAAAGTAATGGCCCATCACTTTTTTGGTAGATTTTAGTGTATATAAACAGAAAATAATTTCAGTTTCAATATTTTGCAACCTTTTGCTAGGTAAATTTTAGCGTGAAATTTATCGAAAATCTAACGTACAGCTGCATTAGTGCATTACAATTAAATAGTGAACATTGCTTTCTGACTTCATTCTTTAACAACCCAACTAACAATATTTTTTCTGTTTCAGATTCTGATGCATTTATAAGTTGATAATATTTGCGATGGCTGCTTGTGTCAGGACGAGGAACCAAAAATCCAGCCATCTCAGTCACTATCTTGGGTCTGGGAGAGAGCTCCTGAAGTCGGAGTTGCCTACATTGAGAGATGCTTTGAGATACGGTGTTTTAATCAGGCAAATCAGTGAAAAGAACCAAAAAACTTACACAAACAAAGACATTGCCAGTGATATGACCAAAGCTGTCTTGGCACAGTACACTCTGGCTAACGTCAGTTCAAGCCTCCAGTCATAACAAGTCAGAAGTTAGAAGATTAGTGAGAGACTGCTAGCCAGTTGGGAAAAGGCAAGAGATATCTCTTGGGAGGAAAACTGCAGTTAAGGACAGCTTTTGCTGCCAACTGGACCACAGTTATTTGACATAATTACTTGCAAGTGCCCAATTGTTCTCTGGTCCTGAGTTTGGATGCGATCGTGACTGTAAATCCGAGGCCCACATCTCCTGTGGTATTTGCAAGCGTGAACTGAAGATTCCCAGATCGAACTGGCATTTGTCAAAGCACAGAGAAGACTGGCAGTATAGGGCTCCTTTATGATTTCTAGCCAAGATATCTGGAGTCCAAGAGACAGGAGGCTGCCACAGAGAGACAGAAGAGGAGAAGAGCTGCCGAGGAAAAAGACTCTGAGATGCCCAGGGTGAGGTAAAAAAGGCCGATGATTGGAGTCAAGCTGATTCAGAGTTTAATGATTCCCCATGGCTGATCTGAGTGCTGACCAGGAGAATGGTGACTTTGTCCCTAACCCAGAAAATAATGATCCCAAACCTTCCAGGCATAAGATTCGAAATAGGAAAGATATCCCGAGCATAGCTCTGGCCAGCATGCGACACCACACTGGTCTCAGAGAAACTGCAGAGATAGCAACAGCTGCCTGGGTTGACGGTGGTTTGATAACACCTGATGATGTTCACCTGGTGATAGATCATAACAAAGTAAAGAGAGCTCAGGAGAAACTTGTCAGTAACCTAGAAGAGGAGTTTGATAAGGGGATAAGAGAAAATGGAATCAATTGTTTGTTCTTTGATGGGAGAAGGGATGACACTAAAGTGTTCATGAAAGTTGGAGATTCTGACAAGTGTTCCCTGCCATGGTGAAGGAGGAACACTACTCCTGCTGCAGTGAACCAGGAGGGAAGTATTTGTGGCATTTCACTCCAGAGAAAGATGACATCAGGAAACCAGATAACATTGTGAACTGGCTCAGAGAGAGGAACGTAGACCAGACCCTGCAGGCCATTGGAGGGGACAGCACCAACACGAACACAGGGTGGCAAGGGGGGGTCATACAGTGGATAGAGCGGAAGATTGGGAAGAAGCTGGTCTGGATTGTTTGTGACCTCCACACCAACGAGTTGCCACTCAGACATCTGATCCAGGAGCTGGATGGCAAGACTCTTTCAAACAACAGATGGTCTGGTCCTCTTGGCACGATGCTGGACTCTGCCACTGAGTTAGAAATAAATCCAAGCTTTGAAAAAATCACAGTTGGCCCTCCACTCGTTGAGCTTGCACATACTGTCATTGACGACCTGAGTACTGACCAGTACTATGGTTACATGATTTGCAGTGCCATCAAAACTGGGGTCATGCCTATAGACTTGCTTACCTGCAGATAGGTCCAGTCTCACATTCTAGGTGGCTCACAACGGCTCTCAGGTTCTGCAGAATTTGGGTCGCTCATCATAAACTGAAAGGGAACCAGCTTCACAACCTGAGACTTATTGTCCAATTCATCGTGAGTGTCTACTTGCCAAATTAGTTCAACACCAAGGTCAAGTCATCGTTCTCCGAAGGTCCGAGGCATGTTCTCTTCCAGCTTGAGCTCCTGAGGAGTCAGCCAAGGAAGGTTGTTCAGATTGTGGAGCAGACTGTGAGGAGATCTTCCTGGTATGCTCATCCCGAGGCAGTTCTGCAGACAATGCTCTGCAGCAAGGATGAGGAGGAGAGAAGAGTGGCAGTCAAAAAGATCTTGGATATGAGACTTATGTGAGGATCTGGGCATGACGAATCAGTTGGTGACGATTCCTTCAGGGTCAGGAAGACTCCTGAAGTCAATCTAGGTGCCAAGACCCTCACTGATCTCATAGATCTGGATAACATCCAGGCTGGCAGTGAGCCCCCTCTTACCTGCAGCCTCACCAATGTTCAAGTCAGAGCTTTCCTGAACAACCCCATGCATAAAATCTGCCTGGCCCTCGCACACCCAGAGTATAGAGCGCCAGGTACAGCAAGTGAGCGAGAGGCCAGCAGTCACGTGTACAGCCAGGGAGAGGAGGGAAGGCTACATCCGAGCTCAGGGTCAGCAGGGAGTGTGATGAGTAGAAACAGAAGCAAGAAAGATATGTTCTCCTTTCTGTGGTGTGCAGCAACACCGGGTCGTAGTAGTAAAACCGGTGTTTGTATTTGATGATTTTGTTTTCTAAAGGAATATCAAATTTAATAAATATGTCAAGATCATTCGTTTCACTATTCTGGATCATTTTCATCCTAATAAATTAACCTGATACATTTACTTTACTTTAAATAAGCTATTTAGTGGTGTTGGTAAAAGGGTGGGAATACTGAATTTTCATAAGATTTCAAGTTAAAATTTACCTAGCAAAAAATAAAAACTTTTCAAACCTGAAGATATCACATGATTCTGCACATAGAACTACATCATTAATACCATGGGCCGATTTTTCAAACTCAAAAAACAAAAATCGCCTCCGTATGACACACCCTAATGCAATACCATTGTAAGGGCAGAAACGATCCTCCTGCTCGTTACCGCTGCTTTCTCGCTCGTTTGCTGGTGAGACCAACACTTGGGGGGGTTGGACAGAGGTGAGAACTGCAGCGGCTACCGGTGTCACAGGCAGATTCACCCCAGCCGTCATACAGTCACTATCAATCTACCCCGCTGTTCTTCAAATTCTGGCTGTGATCTCATCATAGGTCCTGGACTCGTGGGCTGTTTTCCCAGACCTTCACAATTCGTCTGTTAATCTCTGGACACCTACCCCAAACCACTACCGCAGCCGCCACGGCCGCCAGCTCCTCTCCACCGTCTGTGTCCCGGTGTTTCGTCTACTGTATCAAGACATCGGCCCCTGTCGCTCGAGTGAGGAAGCCTGTCTGGACCATCCCCAGGACCACTGCTGTAGGAAATATCTGTTCATTGTTTGATTCTTTTGGTCTTTGATTTCTTTAATTGCTGACTCCCTTTTATTGTTTGATTCTATCAGTTGTTGACTCCCATTAATTGTTTGAATCCATTAATTGTTTGATTCTATTAATTGCTGACTCCCATTAATTGTTTGCTCCCTTTAATTGTTTGCTTCCTTTGATTGTTTGACTCCATTAACTGTTGACTGCATTAATTGTTTGACTCCCGTAATTGTTATTTGATGTTTGTTGAGTGGTGTTAGATTTTTGTTATTTTTTTTATAGTAAAGAGATGTCAATCTCAAACGGTTGTTTGTTATTCCTCAGAAAACCATGGTCCTTGAATTTCCTTTATTAAGATCCTGATTAGTCTGGTAAGGGATTTCTATCCCTAAGTCCCAGGCCTTTACAAGTGGCGACCTTTCCAGGATTGTCTCTGACCTTTGGTTTCTGAGGGCTAACATTCGTTCCTGTGTTGTTGTAAGTAGCCGTGTGCGCGCCGCTTGATGTCTGTGGCCCGGAAGTAAGTGTTGTTCAGTGGTTATCCCTTCCTTCTGTGTGCTAATTTGTTGCTCTCCCTTGTACTTGGGGAAGTTAATTAGTGTTGTTTGGGGTGCATTGTGGATGCTGTCATGGCATTTTTGTTGTTGTTTCACATAGTGCGGTTTCTTTACCCTGAGGTGATTCCACCCGGCTGGATGCGAAACAAGGTTTCCTCCAGTCGGATCAAATCATTTATTGGTTTGATTGAGCTACTAGGTAAGTTACCTTTGGCTATTGTGTATTTTTCTTTTTGCTCTTGGCCTTTCGGATCATTATGTATAAATTTGAGGAGTTGAAAGGTCAAGCGGTGGCCTTGGGCCTGACAGGTACTGAGGTTAGTCAGTATGTGGTCACCCAACAGAATGCCGAGAGAGAGGAACGCCAGAAATCGAGAGAGGAACTTCAGAAAAAGAGAGAGTTGGAGGAACGTCAGAGAGAAAGAGAGTTGGAGGAACGTCAGAGAGATAGAGAAAGAGAGTTCGAATTAGCTAAGTTGCAGGTAGAAAAGGACCTAGAATTAGCTAGGATTAATGCTTCAAGTAGACAAGAATCCTCTGGCCATATACAAGACAATGTGGTAAAACCCAGCTTGCCTGTGTACCGTGAAGGAGAAGACATCGCCTCCTACCTTGTTAGGTTTGAACGGGTAGCCGAGCTGCTTGGTGTAGACCCAGATAGCTATGCTGTAAGGTTGGGTAGCCAACTGAGTGGTAAACAGGTAGAGATTTACACGTCCCTGTCTGCCGACATCACCAGAGATTACTTCTTGTTGAAGCAAGCTCTCTTGCGAGGATTTAACAAGACTTCTGACGGTTATCGTGTTGATTTCCGCAGAACGAAGATTAGAGCAGGAGAAACGTACCGGCAGTTTCCGATTCACCTGGGACGTTTGTTTCAACAATGGCTGGAGACATCAGAGGTTGAAGAAACCTTTGAGTCACTCTCTAACTTCATGATATTAGATCAGTTTTTGTTTTCTCTACCTCCAGACTTGAGAATTTTCATCAAAGAACACCGGCCAGCGACACTTGGAGAAGCGGTACATCTCCAGCTGCTCGAAGGTTAGTGTCGCCGATTATTTGGGTCGTGTTGACCAGTTCCATGTTGTGAGGTGCTACCTCCGTTGCCCCTATTTCACTGGTTGGTCTAATGTGGTAAGAGCTCCCATTAAATTTGCTAGTGTCCTCATTGGTAATGTTCCCGGTGTTCGTGACCCTAACGACCCGGAACCCTTAAAACTCTCCTCACCAACAGCACCAGTCTCCTCGCCACCAGCACCAGTCTCCTCGCCACCAGCGCCAGTCTCTTCGCCGTCTGCTGACGTCGACTCACCACCTGCTGACGTCGCCTCGCCATCCTCACACCCCACCTCCCCTCCAGCAAAGGTCCTAGCTGTGGAGACACGGACGGCGAAGGTGAAGCGTCTGCATCGCCTGGTTCTGCCGAATTTGCAGCCGCTGACTGTGACTCCCCAGGAGTTTGCCAAGCTTCAAGACTATTGTACTACTCTGTAGCGGGTAAGGGGGAAGGTAACTTCCGGGGATGAGGATCAGGCTAGAGATGGGTCTGTTTTCAAGTTCGCTCGTGTTAACGATCTGTTACTTCGATCTTGTGTGTCATCCAAGCAACCAGCCAAAGTAGGTCAGTTTTTCCTTGTTGTTCCGGCTGATTGTCGTAACATCATTCTCTCTGTAGCTCACGAGAGCCCCCTAGCAGGGCACTTCTCTCATAGAAAGACATATATGAAGATTGCTGATCAATTTTACTGGCCAAGACTGGGAGTGGATATTAGAGCCTTTTGTAGGAGTTGTGATCGGTGTCAGCGTATGTCCGCCAAAGGTAGAGTCCGTCCTGTTCCTCTTAAACCCGTACCCATCATTGCAGAACCATTTTCTCGGGTAGCCATAGATTTGGTTGGACCGCTCTCGCCCCCTTCCTCTGCGGGGCACAGGTATGTACTCACGTTAATTGATTTCGCCACCGGGTTTCCAGAAGCCTTGCACTTGAAGGAAACTGATTCTATTTCTGTGGCCTAAGCATTGCTTGTGATCTTCTCTCGGGTAGGCATACCACGGGAAATTCTGTCAGATAGGGGGACTCAGTTTACCTCTCAGTTGATGCCGGAGCTTCACAAGTTGCTAGGAGTTAAGCCTTTATTTACCACCCCTTTTCACCCGAGTGGTAATGGACGAATTGAGAGAATGCATGGGCCACTGAAAGCGTCGCTGCGGAAATTGTGCGACGACAAACCCAGGGAGTGGCACCGGCATCTTGTCCCCACTTTATTTGCTCTGAGATAAATTCCTAGTGACCGGACCGGGTTCTCGGCGTTCGAGTTACTATACGGCCGAGCCGTGAGAGGCCCACTCTCGGTGTTAAGAGATCTGTGGGAGGACATAAGTATAGAAGACGACAAGCGGACCCACTACCAGTATGTTATTGAATTACGGGACAAACTTTCACAGTGTGCCAAGATCACCGCGCAGTATGCTGACATTAGTAACACCAAATATAAGGCCCATTTCGACGTCAAATCACAGGATCGTCAATTTTTTCCGGGGGATGAAGTGTTAGTGCTCCTACATGATAAGAAGAGCAAGTTGCTTGTTTCCTGGAATGGACCTTACAAAGTCCTAGAGAAGCGGAGTAGGGTAAATTACATCATTGACGAACCTAAGGGGCCTAAGTTATATCATGCTAATTTATTAAAGAAATATCATTTCAGGGCCTACCTTAATTTTACTCATGTCCTTGATGACGATTCTAAGCTCGAGTCAGTCGAGGCACTACCCTGCGAAGGTTCGGGTATAGTTTAGGCACCAGACTCGGATGATCTCAGTTGCCAGTTACCGATAACACCAGATGGTATAGTTGAATCCCCTTCGACTGACAATGGGCCCACACTTAAACCTGGACTGGAGCGGATCAAACGTGCTGACATTGAGGACCTGATTACTCTAACTTTGAGGATGTATTTTCAGACGTCCCGGGATGCACGTCCATTGTACACCATGACATCCTCCTTACAACCACTCGGCGTGTGCAAGCCAAAGTTTATCCTGTCCCTATTCATCTCCAGAGATATTTTGGAGAAGAGGTCGACCGTCAACTTGAGAAGGGAATCATCCAATTATCGTCGTCTCCTCACTGCTCTCCGGTGGTTATGGTACGTAAACAGGATGGTACTTTTAGGATGGCCATTGCCTACAGGGCGTTAAATGAGGTAACTGTCTTTCATGCCGAGCCCGCCTGTTCTATGGAGGAGGACTTGCATAAGTTCTCAGGGGCGAAGTACTTCTCGGAATTGGATCTATGTAAAGCTTACTACCAGGTGCCCTTAACTGATGCGCAAAACCACTAACTGCATTTCCGACTCGTAGAGGATTGATGGAATACTGCCGACTTCCATTTGGGCTGATGACTGCCTGTGCCACATACATCAGGCTGATACGCCTCGTACTTGCTAGTTTGCCTAGAGTTTCTTTTTATTTTGACATCTTCATATATTCCTCAGATTGGCAAGAACATCTTGGCGACATTAAAGCTGTCCTAGAGAGGTTAAGGGAACATACTTTGACAATAAAGCCATCTAAATGCCGGTTTCGATTTGAGTCTATTCATTATCTTGGATTCGTGCTAGATGGTCGTCATCTTTGTCCCCAACCTGAGAAAATACAAGCCCTTCGTGAGGTGTGTCTTCCTACTACTAAGAAACTCCTCCGTAGTTTTCTCGGTATGATCTCTTTTTATAAAGCTTTCATTTCCCAGGCATCTGAATATACCGGACCCTTATCTGACCTGCTAAGGAAAGGCTGCCGGGAGCCTCTTGTCTGGAACGACGACCTGCTGGCCAGATTTAATCATCTCGAGAATTCTCTATCCATGCAGCCTATCCTCAAATTGCCTGATCAATACTTGACCTTTGTTCTTAGGACAGACGCCTCCAGTCATTGCCTAGGAGCCGTCCTCCTCCAATATGTTCAGGCATGTCCTCACCCAGTGGCCTATGCCAGTAGGAAGTTACTAGACAGGGAGAGGAGGTACTCCACCATTGAACGTAAGTATCTAGCCATTTTGTTTGGGGTTTTGAAATTTGCTTATTACCTGAGAGGAAAAGAATTTATCCTGGAAGTTAACCACAAGCCCTTGAAATTCTGGCTATGATCTCATCATAGGTCCTGGACTCGTGGGCTGTTTTCCCAGACCTTCACAATTCGTCTGTTAGTCTCTGGACACCTACCCCAAACCACTACAGCAGCCGCCACGGCCGCCAGCTCCTCTCCACCGTCTGTGTCCCGGTGTTTCGTCTACTGTATCAAGACATCGGCCGCTGTCGCTCGAGTGAGGAAGCCTGTCTGGACCATCCCCAGGA
>NW_024731519.1:0-6389 GCF_018991925.1 Homarus americanus | reverse complement strand
CCTCCGCCTATGGGAGGGCCCTTAGGGCCGCCACCGCCCCTAGGATCGCTCATGGGGGCGCCATCGCACCTAGTAGGTCCCATAGGTGCACCAACACCCTTTATGGAGGACCTCTGGGGGCGCCGCCGGCCTTGGGAGGGCCTCCTAGGGACGTCGCCGCCCCGATGATTGTCCATAAAGGGAACCACGTATCTGGGAGGGCCCATGGAGGCGCCATTTCACTTGTAAGAACCCCTGGGATGCCATCATCCCTAAAAGGGCCGCTGTGGTAGCAGATACCCCGCAGAGGGCCTCTGTGGGCACCAATGCCCTTGGGAGGGCGTTTTTGTTCGACACCACCCCAGGGAATTTTCCTGGAGGCACCACCACTCCTGGGAGGGCCCTTGAGGGCGCTGACGCCCCTTAGAAGGCACCTAGGGATGCCGCCGGAACTGGGAATGTCCTTGGGGGTGCCGACTGCCCTGGGAGGGCCCCTGACGGCGCCCCCACACCTGTGAGGTCCATTGGTGGCGCACCAGCACCTAGCAGGTCTCCTGGGGGCAGTTGTTTTTGCTTTATTTAGAACTCTTGGAGATATTTTGACGTTAAATATATACGATTCCAATCGCATTTCCAGTATCATTTCATCCTGAATAATGTAAAGCAGAACAAATATCCAACAGCAAAACATAAGTTGGGGTGTTGTGTTGACTGACTGCTGTTCTCCTATTGGCTGTAGTTCGGTGGATTTACATTTTAGTCCACCAATCACAGTTAAGTATGGGATTGCTGGTCATGCACGACAGAACGACCATACCAAGCTATAGAGCTCCCAGGAGGGTCGCCTCTGGTAGGGCCCTTGGGGACTGTGCCGTTCCTGGGAGGGCCACTAAGGGCGCCACCGCCCTTGGGAGGGTTCGTGAGGGCGCTGCCACCCCTGGTAGGTCCCGTAGGGACAAGCTGCCGAGGGCAGGGCCCCAGCTGCTCCTGGGCGGGCACTCAAGGGCGCCTACGCCAATAGGAGGGCCCCCAGGTTCGCCACCGACCCTGGGAGCGCCAATGCCGCTAACAAAAGCCCGGGCTGTGGGCGCCACTGCCCCTGGGAGCGCTATTGCCCGTGACAGGAACCCTCGGGGACGTGCGCTTCTTCTGGAAGGAACCTTGGAAGGCGCCACCGCCCCTGGGAGGGGCCTCGGATGCATCGCACCTGTGAGGTCCATTTGGTGGCGCACCAGCACCTAGCAGGTCTCCTGGGGGCAGTTGTTTTTGCTTTATTTAGAACTCTTGGAGATATTTTGACGTTAAATAAATACGATTCCAATCGCATTTCCAGTATCATTTCATCCTAAACAATGTAAAGCAGAACAAATATCCAACAGCAAAACATAAGTTGGGGTGTTGTGTTGACTGACTGCTGTTCTCCTATTGGCTGTAGTTCGGTGGATTTACATTTTAGTCCACCAATCACAGTTAAGTATGGGATTGTTGGTCATGCACGACAGAACGACCATACCAAGCTATAGAGCTCCCAGGAGGGTCGCCTCTGGTAGGGCCCTTGGGGACTCTGCCGTTCCTGGGAGGGCCACTAAGGGCGCCACCGCCCTTGGGAGGGTTCGTGAGGGCGCTGCCACACCTTGGTAGGTCCCGTAGGGGCAAGCTGCCCAGGGCAGGGCCCCAGCTGCTCCTGGGCGGGCACTCAAGGGCGCCTCCGACTATGGGAGGGCCCTTCGGGCCCGCCACCGCCCCTAGGAGCGCTCATGGGGGCGCCATCGCACATAGTAGGTCCCATAGGTGCGCCAACACCCTTTATGGAGGACCTCTGGGGGCGCCGCCGGCCTTGGGAGGGCCTCCTAGGGAAGTCGCCGCCCCGATGATTGTCCATAAACGGAACCACGTATCTGGGAGGGCCCATGGAGGCGCCTTTTCACTTGTAAGAACCCCTGGGATGCCATCATCCCTAAAAGGGCAGCTGTGGTAGCAGATACCCCGCAGAGGGCCTCTGTGGGCACCAATGCCCTTGGGAGGGCGTTTTTGTTCGACACCACCCCAGGGAATTTTCCTGGAGGCACCACCACTCCTGGGAGGGCCCTTGAGGGCGCTGACGCCCCTTAGAAGGCACCTAGGGATGCCGCCGGAACTGGGAAAGTCCTTGGGGGTGCCGACTGCCCTGGGAGGGCCCCTGAGGGCGCCCCCACACCTGTGAGGTCCATTGGTGGCGCACCAGCACCTAGCAGGTCTCCTGGGGGCAGTTGTTTTTGCTTTATTTAGAACTCTTGGAGATATTTTGACGTTAAATAAATACGATTCCAATCGCATTTCCAGTATCATTTCATCCCGAACAATGTAAAGCAGAATAAATATCCAACAGCAAAACATAAGTTGGGGTGTTGTGTTGACTGACTGCTGTTCTCCTATTGGCTGTAGTTCGGTGGATTTACATTTTAGTCCACCAATCACAGTTAAGTATGGGATTGTTGGACATGCACGACAGAACGACCTTACCAAGCTATAGAGCTCCCAGGAGGGTCGCCTCTGGTAGGGCCCTTGGGGACTCTGCCGTTCCTGTGAGGGCCACTAAGGGCGCCACCGCCCTTGGGAGAGTTCGTGAGGGCGCTGCCACCCCTGGTAGGTCCCGTAGGGACAAGCTGCCCAGGGCAGGGCCCCAGCTGCTCCTGGGCGGGCTCTCAAGGGCGCCTCCGCCAATAGGAGGGCCCCCAGGTTCGCCACCGCCCCTGGGAGCGCCAATGCCCCTAACGAAAGCCCGGGCTGTGGGAGCCGCTGCCCCTGGGAGCGCTATCGTCGGTGACAGGCACCCTCGGGACGACACTTCTTCTGGAAGGAACCTTGAAGGCGCCACCGCCCCTGGGAGGGACCATGCGGATGCCATCGCACCTGTGAGGTCCATTGGTGGCGCACCAGCACCTAGCAGGTCTCCTGGGGGCAGTTGTTTTTGCTTTATTTAGAACTCTTGGAGATATTTTGACGTTAAATAAATACGATTCCAATCGCATTTCCAGTATCATTTCATCCTGAATAATGTAAAGCAGAACAAATATCCAACAGCAAAACATAAGTTGGGGTGTTGTGTTGACTGACTGCTGTTCTCCTATTGGCTGTAGTTCGGTGGATTTACATTTTAGTCCACCAATCACAGTTAAGTATGGGATTGTTGGTCATGCACGACAGAACGACCATACCAAGCTATAGAGCTCCCAGGAGGGTCGCCTCTGGTAGGGCCCTTGGGGACTCTGCCGTTCCTGGGAGGGCCACTAAGGGCGCCACCGCCCTTGGGAGGGTTCGTGAGGGCGCTGCCACCCCTGGTAGGTCCCGTAGGGACAAGCTGCCCAGGGCAGGGCCCCAGCTGCTCCTGGGCGGGCACTCAAGGGCGCCTCCGCCAATAGGAGGGCCCCCAGGTTCGCCACCGACCCTGGGAGCGCCAATGCCGCTAACAAAAGCCCGGCCAGGAGCCGCTGCCCTCGGGGAGCTTACTGCCGGTGACAGGCACCCCGATCCTGAAGCGCTGCTGAACTCTGAAGGCCACCGTCTGGGAGGGACCATGGATGCCATCGCACCTGTGAGGTCCATTGGCGGCGCACCAGCACCTAGCAGGTCTCCTGGGGGCAGTTGTTTTTGCTTTATTTAGAACTCTTGGAGATATTTTGAGGTTAAATATATACGATGCCAATCGCATTTCCAGTATCATTTCATCCTGAACAATGTAAAGCAGAACAAATATCCAACAGCAACACATAAGTTGGGGTGTTGTGTTGACTGACTGCTGTTCTCCTATTGGCTGTAGTTCGGTGGATTTACGTTTTAGTCCACCAATCACAGTTAAGTATGGGATTGTTGGACATGCACGACAGAACGACCTTACCAAGCTATAGAGCTCCCAGGAGGGTCGCCTCTGGTAGGGCCCTTGGGGACTCTGCCGTTCCTGGGAGGGCCACTAAGGGCGCCACCGCCCTTGGGAGGGTTCGTGAGGGCGCTGCCACACCTTGGTAGGTCCCGTAGGGGCAAGCTGCCCAGGGCAGGGCCCCAGCTGCTACTGGGCGGGCACTCAAGGGCGCCTCCGCCTATGGGAGGGCCCTTAGGGCCGCCACCGCCCCTAGGAGCGCTCATGGGGGCGCCATCGCTCCTAGTAGGTCCCATAGGTGCGCCAACACCCTTTATGGAGGACCTCTGGGGGCGCCGCCGGCCTTGGGAGGGCCTCCTAGGGACGTCGCCGCCCCGATGATTGTCCATAAAGGGAACCACGTATCTGGGAGGGCCCATGGAGGCGCCATTTCACTTGTAAGAACCCCTGGGATGCCATCATCCCTAAAAGGGCCGCTGTGGTAGCAGATACCCCGCAGAGGGCCTCTGTGGGCACCAATGCCCTTGGGAGGGCGTTTTTGTTCGACACCACCCCAGGGAATTTTCCTGGAGGCACCACCACTCCTGGGAGGGCCCTTGAGGGCGCTGACGCCCCTTAGAAGGCACCTAGGGATGCCACCGGAACTGGGAAAGTCCTTGGGGGTGCCGACTGCCCTGGGAGGGCCCCTGAGGGCGCCCCCACACCTGTGAGGTCCATTGGTGGCGCACCAGCACCTAGCAGGTCTCCTGGGGGCAGTTGTTTTTGCTTTATTTAGAACTCTTGGAGATATTTTGACGTTAAATAAATACGATTCCAATCGCATTTCCAGTATCATTTCATCCTGAACAATGTAAAGCAGAACAAATATCCAACAGCAAAACATAAGTTGGGGTGTTGTGTTGACTGACTGCTGTTCTCCTATTGGCTGTAGTTCGGTGGATTTACGTTTTAGTCCACCAATCACAGTTAAGTATGGGATTGTTGGACATGCACGACAGAACGACCTTACCAAGCTATAGAGCTCCCAGGAGGGTCGCCTCTGGTAGGGCCCTTGGGGACTCTGCCGTTCCTGGGAGGGCCACTAAGGGCGCCACCGCCCTTGGGAGGGTTCGTGAGGGCGCTGCCACCCCTGGTAGGTCCCGTAGGGACAAGCTGCCCAGGGCAGGGCCCCAGCTGCTCCTGGGCGGGCACTCAAGGGCGCCTCCGCCAATAGGAGGGCCCCCAGGTTCGCCACCGACCCTGGGAGCGCCAATGCCGCTAACAAAAGCCCGGGCTGTGGGCGCCACTGCCCCTGGGAGCGCTATTGCCCGTGACAGGAACCCTCGGGACGCCAACGCTTCTGGAAGGAAGCTTGAAGGCGCCACCGTCCATGGGAGGGCCCATGGAGGTACCATCGCACCTAGCAGGGCCCATAGGTGCGCCAACACCCTTTATGGAGGACTTCTGGGGGCGCCGCCGCCCTTGGGAGGGCCTCCTAAGGACGTCGCAGCCCCGATGATTGTCCATAAAGGGGACTATGTATCTAGGAGGGCCCCTGGAGGCTCCGTTTCACCTGTAAGAACCCCTGGGATGCCATCACCCTAAAAAAGGACCCCTGTGATAGTAGATACCCCTCAGAGGGCCTCTGTGGGCACCACTGCCCTTGGGAGGGCGTTTGTGGGCGACACCACCCCAGGGAATTTTCCTGGAGGCACCACCACTCCTAGGAGGGACCTTGGGGGCGCTGCCGCCCCTTAGAAGGAACCTAGAGATGCCGCCGGAACTGGGAAGGTCCTTGGGGGTGCCGACAGCCCTGGGAGGGCCCCTGAGGGCGCCCCCACGCCTGTGAGGTCCATTGGCGGCGCACCAGCACCTAGCAGGTCTCCTGGGGGCAGTTGTTTTTGCTTTATTTAGAACTCTTGGAGATATTTTGAGGTTAAATATATACGATGCCAATCGCATTTCCATTATCATTTCACCCTGAACAATGTAAAGCAGAACAAATATCCAACAGCAAAACATAAGTTGGGGTGTTGTGTTGACTGACTGCTGTTCTCCTATTGGCTGTAGTTCGGTGGATTTACATTTTAGTCCACCAATCACAGTTAAGTATGGGATTGTTGGTCATGCACGACAGAACGACCTTACCAAGCTATAGAGCTCCCAGGAGGGTCGCCTCTGGTAGGGCCCTTGGGGACTCTGCCGTTCCTGGGAGGGCCACTAAGGGCGCCACCGCCCTTGGGAGGGTTCGTGAGGGCGCTGCCACACCTTGGTAGGTCCCGTAGGGGCAAGCTGCCCAGGGCAGGGCCCCAGCTGCTCCTGGGCGGGCACTCAAGGGCGCCTCCGCCTATGGGAGGGCCCTTCGGGCCGCCACCGCCCCTAGGAGCGCTCATGGGGGCGCCATCGCACCTAGTAGGTCCCATAGGTGCGCCAACACCCTTTATGGAGGACCTCTGGGGGCGCCGCCGGCCTTGGGAGGGCCTCCTAGGGACGTCGCCGCCCCGATGATTGTCCATAAACGGAACCACGTATCTGGGAGGGCCCATGGAGGCGCCATTTCACTTGTAAGAACCCC
>NW_024731518.1:452500-511726 GCF_018991925.1 Homarus americanus | reverse complement strand
CCACCTGAACCATGTATACAGCAGCCTGTGAACACCTCATGCATAACATTCCACTGAGAAAACTAAGTGTTCAACAAACAAGCTGGGAACCGCAAACGCGGCCCCGCCAAGTTCAAGATAGGTAACAACACAATGACTATGTTTCTTCTTTTATCTTGGTGTTTGTCCCTTGTACCCTACCTGCCATATACAACAGCTAACCAGCCAATGTAACTACAGACTGCACCTCCTTAGAAGCGTAGCTGTACAGCCCAGCACTATGGTGTTAAAAACAGAATTGTTAAACAATACCTAGCTATATAAGATCTCTGATAGATTACCACGCACCAGCCCTGGTCATTCGTACGGGAAAGGCGCTGACAAGCTCGAGAAAATGCAAAATAAAGCCCCCTGAATTATCCTAGGATGTCCTATGAGCACTAAAGTATTTAATATGAGGAAAGAACTAGGTATACCCAGTGTTAAAGATAGAATAATTGAAGTCAACCTCATGATAGTCCTGAGGCTTCGTGGTGATCCTGATAACATTGTTTCCCTTAAAATTGCTAGAATGTATGAACCATGGACTACTGAGTCTAAATGGATCCAAACTACAGCTACACATATGAAGATATTTGGACTAGACCAATCTGTACAAAGTTGAGACACAACAGCGCTTCCAGCCACCCTGGCGGACAGTTCCCTCGATATCACAATACCGACGTATCCGCCTAAAAAATTAATTATACAAAGCATCTCCAACACACTGCCAAATGAGAGCCCTTGAACACATACACACTCTACAGACTGATGATAATATCACACAGACCATCCACACTGATGGATCTCTAAACACCGCCTGTGGAGGGCTGGAAGTGCTATTGTTGTGAACTCAACCTGACGGTAATATAACTGAGAAAGGAGTTAGAATTAACAACTGGCATCCACTCTACAAACTGAATTAGTTGCCATACTCACAGCTATTAAATTCATTGAAACCACTGTTACTGACAGTCCCATCATCACTGACTCTCTATCCTCACTACTTTGCCCTGGTACCCTCGACTCAGGTTGTCACGATCTTGTCTCTGAAGCCAGACACAAATATGCGTGCCTTGTTGACCGGGGTGTCATCAAACTGTTGTGGATCCCTCTCACATAGGCCTCATAAAACATGACAGAGTTGATGCCTCGCCAAACTCGCGTCTAACAAAGACACTGTTGAATACAATTTGGGTCTGCCAAAAGAACCCTAAAACTGTAATTAGGAAAGAACTTATTGAGAGTTTGACGCAAGTAGACAAGTGCAACAGGCACTAGTCGATCCATAGTTTACCATGATGAGATGTATCATGAAACATTACGTATGGAGCAAGTAACAAGATCACTAGATTACAAGATGTTGTAAACCGCTAGATTAAGGTTAGATATAAGTACCTCTGGCAGTATGTTCCTCACAGATGTAAACAAAACTAAAAAAGTGTACATAATACATGGCCACACTTGAACACTACGTCCTCGACTGTGTGAAGCTAGAACCTTTAGGACAGGTCCAAGCACACTGTGTGTGAAATGGCACAACACTCATCTCTAATGGCAAGATAGCCGACATATTAAGATTGTATCCACTTTTGCACTCAGTAACTATAACAGTTCTCATGTACAGAACCAAATACGCAATGTGCTTGAATACCTCCCACGTAAATGTGTGAATGAACAAAGTGTGAGGCCAGACATACTGCCTCACACGCCTGTTCTCACGCATTTGTGAATAAGTTACCCTTTATGGTAGAACTAAACAAATAATAAACAGAAATTGTAACTTTCGTGCCATAATATCCTGACAACTGGGGTTAATTATTATGACCCTTTGTGAAACCCTACTCTGTAATCCTTGCGCTACCGCTCACAGGATGAGTGTGGGCACACAAAGAAGCGCTGCAAGCGGCAAAATCAAAAATCAATCTCAACACCACTATCTCAACTACACACACCACACCCACCACCCTATCTCAACTACACCACACCACACCCCACCACCCTATCTCAACCACACCACACCACACCCACCACCCTATCTCAACTTACACCACACCACACCCACCACCCTATCTCAACTACACCACACCACACCCACCATCCTATCTCAACCACACCACACCACACCCACCATCCTATCTCAACCACACCAAACCCACCAATCTCTCAACCACACCACAACCCACCACCCCATCTCAACCACACCACACCACACCCACCACCCTATCCAACCACCCCACACCACACCCACCACCCAATCTCAACCACCACACCCCACCCTATCTCAACCACACCACACTCACCACCCTATCTCAACCACACCACACCACACCCACCACCCAATCTCAACTACACCACCAACCCACCACCATCTCAACCACACACCACACCACACCCACAACCCTATCTCAACCACACCACACCACACCCACCCTATCCAACCACACCACACCCACCACCCTATCTCAACCACACCACACCACACCACACCCACCACCCCTATCTCAAATCACACCCACACCACACCCACCATCCTATCTCAACCACACCACCACACCCACCACCCCATCTCAACTACACCACACCCACCATCCCATCTCAACCACACCACACCCACCACCCTATCCCCAACCACACCACACTTCACCCACCACCATCCCAACCACCACACCCACCACCCTATCTCAACTACACCACACCACACCCACCATCCTATCTCGACCACACCACACCACCACCCTATCTCAACTACACCACACCACACCCACCATCCATCTCAACCACACCACACCCACCATCCTATCTCAACCACACCACACTTCACCCACCAATCTCATCTACACCGTCTAACAACCCCATCTCAACCACACACACCACACCCACCAATCTCTATCTCAACCACACACACCACACCCACATCTCCAACCACACCACACCACACCCACCAATCTCCATCTCCAACTACACACCCACCACCCTATCTCAACCACACCCACACCACACCCACCACCCCATCTCAACCACACCACACCCACATCTCCAACCACACCACACCACACCCACCACCCCATCTCAACCACACCACACCCACCACTCTATCTCAACCACACCACACCACACCCACCATCCTGATCCTCAACCACAACACACCCACCACCCCATCTCAACCACACCACACCCAATCAATCTCTATCTCAACCACACCACACCCACCACCTTATCTCAACCACACCACACTCATCACCTATCCAACCAATCTCACACCACCAATCTCTATCTCAACCACACCACACCCAACTCCTATCTCCAACCACACCACACCACACCCCACCCCATCTCAACCACACCACACTCACCACCCCATCTCAACCACACCACACCCCCAACCCTATCCCAACCACCACCAACCCCTATCTCAACCACACCACACCCAACCCCATCTCAACCACACCACCACCCTATCTCACACCAATTCAACCACCCATCTCTCAACCACACACCCACCCACCCCATCTCAACCACACCACACCACACCCACCACCCTATCTCAAACTCACACCCACCACCCCATCTCACCACACCACACCCACCACCCATCTCCACACCACACCCACCACCCTATCTCAACCACACCACACTCACCAACTCATCTCAACCATACAACACCACACCCACCACCCTATCTCAACCAACCACCCTCCACCCACCAACCCTATCTCCAACCAACCACACCCCACCACCTATCCCAACCCCACCCCAACCACACTTCCACCCACCCCAACCCACCACACCAACCACCCTATCTCAACCACACCACACCACCCACCACACCATCTACCACACCACACCACACACCATCCTCAACCACACCACACCCACACCCCATCCCCAACCACACCACACCACACCCACCACTCTATCTCAACCACACCACACTTCACCCACCACCCCATCCCAACCACACCACCCACCACCTTCCCAACCACACCATCCCCACCCACCACCATCTCCAACCACCACACCCACTCACCCACCACCCACACCACACCACACCACCACTATCTCAACCACACCACACCACAACCCCAACCAACCCCATCCCAAACCACACCCACCACCTATCCCAACCACACCACACTCACCCACCACCCTATCCCCAACCACACACCACACTAACACCCTGCCTCAACCACACCACACCCACCACCCTATCTCAACCCACACCACACCACACCCACCACCCTATCTCCAACCACACCACACCCACAACCCTATCTCCAACCACACCACACCCACCACCCATCTCAACCACACCCACCACACCCACCACCCTATCTCAACCACACCACAACCCACCACCCTATCTCAATCCACACCACCACACCCACCACTCTATCTCAACCACACACCACACCCACCACCCTATCTCAACCACACCACACTTCACCCAACACCTATCTCAACCACACCACCCATCCCCACACCACACCCCACCCACCACCCCATCCAACCACACCACTCACACCCACCATCTCTATCTCAACCACACCACACCCACAACCCCATCTCAACCACACACCACACCTCCACCCACCACCCCTATCTCAACCACACCACACCACACCCACCACCTTATCTCAACCACACCACACCCACCACCCTATCTCAACCCACCACCACACCCACCCGTCTTATCTCAACCACACCAACCCACCATCCCATCTCCAACCAACCACACCACACCCACCAATTCCAGTCCCCAACCACACCACACCCACCACCTTATCTCCAACCACACCACACTCAACCAACCTATCTCAACCACACCACACCCAACCACCTTATCTCAACCACACCACACCACACCACCCCATCTCACTGCCACCACACCCAACCCTATCTCAACCACACCACCACCCCACCACCCTATCTCAACCACACCACAACCCACCACCCTATCTCAACCACAACTATAACCCACCAACTTATCCTCAACCACACACCACACCACACCCACCACCCATTCCAACCACACCACACCCACCACCCTATCTCAACCACACCACACTCACCCACCACCTTATCTCAACTACACCACACCCAACACCCCATCCCAACCACACCACACCACCCTATCTCAACCACACCACCCACCAATCATCCAACTACACCAATACCCACCACTCTATCTCAACCACACCACACCACACCCACCAATCTCTATCCTCAACCACACCACACACCACCCTATCCCAACCACTAAACACACACCCACCACCCTTATCTCAACCCACACCAACCCACCACCCTATCTCAACCACACCACACCCACCAACCTCCATCCCAACCACACCACACCCACCACCCTATCTCAACCACACCACACCCACCACCTATCTCCCAAACCACACCACACCCACCACCCCATCTCAACCACACCACACCCACCACCCCATCTCAACCACACCAACCCACCACCCCATCTCAACCACACCACACCCACCAATCTACCATCTCAACCACACCACACCACACCCACCACCCATCCAACCACACCACACCAACACCCACCACCTATCTCAACCACACCACACCACCACCCATCTCAACCACACCACACCAACCCCATCCCAACCACACCACACCTCCACCCACCGCCCCATCTCAACCACACACCACACCACACACCCACCAATCATCTCAACCACACCACACCCACCACCCCATCTCAACCACACCACACCCACCACCCCATCTCAACCACACCACACCCACAACCCCATCTCAACCACACCACACTTCACCCACACCCCATCTCAACCACACCACACTTCCACCCACCAACCTCTCAACTACACCACCACCCACCCCATCTCAACCACACCACACCCACCACCCCATCTCAACCACACACACCACAACCCCATCCCAACCACACCACACTCACCCACCACCCTATCTCAACCACACCACACCCCACCACCCCATCTCAACCACACCACACCCACAACCCCATCTCAACCACACCACACCCCCACCACCACCCCATCTCAACCACACCACACCCACAACCCCATCTCAACCACACACCACACTTCACCCCGCCCCATCTCAACCACCACACCCACCACCCCATCTCAACCACCACACCCACCACCCCATCTCAACCCACACCACTTCACCCACCGCCCCATCTCAACCACACCACACCCACCACCCCATCTCAACCACACCACACCCACTACCCCATCTCAACCACACCACACTACACTCCACTCAACATCCCACCTCAACCATATCAACAACCCCTCATACGCTCCCCTCACCTATCCCTGTCCATCCTTCACCTATCCCTGCCCTTCACCCAATACCAGTACAAAAACAATGGCAATATGGTCAGAGTCCCAAACTTTCGGTTAAGGATTATCAGGGGTTAAGAGAAGGTATCTAGGTGGAGGTCACCTGGGAACAGTCACGTCAGCCCAGTAGGAAGGGGTGAGGTCATAGATGATACAACAATTGATCATGACTATAATATATTCACTAGTATACTAAGCATAAAGCACAAGAACAAAAATATACCATACAGAAAAATTAGGTCAAATAAGAATGAGCTAAGTGGATGACCAGAAAACTTAAACATGACATAGGAATAAAGAAAGGAATATATAAGAAATATGGAGTGGAGGAACAGCTCAAATAGGTATAATGAACTATCTAGGAATGTTAAGAAAATGTAAGGAAAGCAAAGAGACTATGAACAAAATAGCAAGAGAATCCAATATGAACCATGAATTTTCCAGGTATGGTAGAACAAAGGTCAAGGACAAATCTGGGCCTTTAAAAGTCAGGAGGAGAAGTGATAAATGGCAGTGAAGAAATAGGCAAAGCATTGAATCAGGTTAATTTCTATCAGTTTTCACAGAGGCCCGTACGAAATTCCAGAGGTGGAACTGATATTTAAGCGGCAAAAGAAGAGAAATTAAAGAATATCACTATCAGAAAAGAGGATGTTCTTGGAGAAGATAAATAAACTAAAGAAGACAAACTCAGGGTCGATGAAATTCTTCCTCGAGTCTTAAAAGAGGAAATAGATTAGTGAATCCTGAACTTATTATTTACAAATCATTAATAACGGAGTTGTGCCAGACTTAGGAAACAGGCAAATGTAGTACCCATATCTTCAAAAGGAGACAGAGCATCAGCGTCAAATTACCGCCGATCAGTTTGACGCAGTCAGTATTAGGAAATTTCTTGAATCAATTATAGCAGATAACATCCCGATCAAGAGATTTAGAGAAAAGCAAGCAAATTAATCTACGACTCTCAACATGGGTTTACAAAGGGCAACTCTGTCTAACAAATCTGAGTTGACATTTTTTAGGAAAGTCTTCGAGGTAGTAGATAATGACGAAAATTACGATAAGTTATTTATTTAGACTTTAGCAAGCATTTGACAGACTCAATGTGATCAGAGGCTTCTGAGAAAAATTAAGGCCTGGTGGTATCGAGGGAAAGTTTTAAATTGATAAATATCATGTGTCACTGATAGGAACGCAGAGGGTCAGCGAGATGGTGTTAAATCTGAGTGGGGCTGTGTAACCAGTGGGGTTCCCCCAGGGCCAGTACTAAGCCCACTCTTGTTCATAATCTACATAAACGATTCAGATGTTGGGGACCATGGCAGCATTACGCCAAAGCTTGCGGATGAGACACCACAAAATAGGGCGGCAGATTGACCCGTGGCAGGATGCAATGCATTACAGGAGGATCTAAATAAACTGCAGGGTGGCCCCAAAACAAATGGAAATTCAACACCAGCAACTGCAGCGTACTTAATATTGGAAGAACAAATACTGTCAATGTATACAGCCTTAACAACATCAACCTAGAGAGTCGACTTGTGAAAGAGACCTAGGGTACTTAGGCCTGGACCTACGGCCTAGAAACAGTGCGTTAATGTTCGAAATAAGACAAACAGAGTATTGGGTTTATATCTAGAAGTGTAAGTAATAAGAGTGCAGAGGTCTTATTGCAACTATATCTTTATGCTAGTCAGGCCGCACTCGATTATGCGGTGGCTGAGTCTCTGGTGCCTTATTATGAATGGATATCACCCACCAGAGTCGGTAGCGAAGACGACGAAATGATTCTGGGACTTAGAAACCTTCCATCAGTATAGGCTAAAGAAACTTATCCTTGCATTCCCTAGAAAGACGAAGAGTGCGGGAGATATGATAGTATTCTATGCAGCGAATCAATAAAGGTGATATAGGCAAAAGTTCTATAATATCCGAGCAGGATAGCACTTTGGAACTATGCGGATTCAAGTTGATGTCAGAGTTTAGGAAAGAGATGAAGGAACTGGTTTACAAATAAGGTAGGACGAGTGGAACAAGCTTAGCAACCTTGTAGTAAGTGCTGGAACACTGGAAAGTTTCAAAGGGAGGCTGATGACTCATGGATGATAGAGTGGTAGTAACTCTCGACAGGAGCTGCCATGTTCTTATGTTATCCCTGTCCTTCCTTCACCTATCCCTGCCCTTCTCTCACTTATTCCTGTCCATCCTTCACCTATCCCTGCCCTTCTCTCACCTATTCCTGCCTCTCTCCTCACCTATCCTTGTCCTTCCTTCCTTCACCTATCCCTGCCTCTCTCCTCACCAATCCCTTCTATTCTTGCCCTTCCTTCACCTATCCCTGTCCTTCCTTCACCTATCCCTGCCCTTACTTCATCTATCCCTGCCCTTCTTTCACCTATCCCTGCCCTTCCCTAACATATCCCTGACCCTCCTATCCTTCCTGGTGGAAGGAAAAAAGTCACATTTTATTCAAATGCCCTTCCCTCACCTATCTGTGCCCCTCTCCTCACTTCACCCCTCCTCTCAGTTAGGAGCACCTCTGTCATATTACGGTGTGTGTGTGTGTATGTATGTATGTATGTATGTATGTATGTGTGTGTGTGTGTGTGTGTGTGTGTGTGTGTGTGTGTGTGATTAGTTGTTGATGCATCTTACAGAATAAGAACATACAAATACTTGTAGAGTTGCAGAAATGTGCTTTTACCCCCCCTCCCTGTGGTAACTCGTGTCTCCAAACGGCACCGTCGCAGTGGTAGTGTTGTCCAGGGCGCCATATGTGTTGGTGACGGCCCTGTTCCATTGTTTACTTACCTCTGTGTTGCACCTGAACACTACTTTGACAAATTGATCTAGGAACCATACAGGTGCCACAGGGGCCAGCATAGCCATAATAAGCGGGTGTCAGAGTTACCAAAATAGCCACAACTTATATCCTTATTGTTAATGTTACCATACTAGTGCTTTTATGGCCGACTGTTCAATGCAGCGACCAGGGATACAGCACTCGCCCCCTGTCCTTAGGAGTCGCTGATTGACCCAGCTGTGAATGGGTACCTAGATTTACATTGGGAAAGTGAATTTTATCGAGTGCAGTAACGTCAGTGTTGTACGCGTCAACGAAAAAAAGTGGCGCCGTCAGCATCAACGGCCGAGAAATTTGATGCCATCAGCGTCCGAGTAAACGATTTCATAAATTGACGCATGTATCTGAAGTGGGGGATGACCAGCACTTCTCTTCCTGTAAACTCTGTAACTGTCCCAACGCTAACACCCTTCAACACTACTGTATTGCCCTGACTGTCCTATTGTCAGGGACCTCCTACCTCAGGGAGAGTCACTAACCACTAAACTGTCACCACCTACTTATTCGTAATAATTTAGATTTAATTCGCGATCCTTCAGGATTCTGGTACTTCATCCGTTTTTAAGGGCATGTTAAAAAAATTGCTGGCAAATATCTCATCGGCACCTGGTGACTAGTAACGATGTGCTTAACTAGTAACGATGTGCTTACCTAGTAACGATGTGCTTAACTAGTAACGATGTGCTTATTCTAGTAACGATGTGCTTAACTAGTAACGATGTGCTTAACTAGTAACGATGTGCTTAACTAGTAACGATGTGCTTAACTAGTAACGATGTGCTTAACTAGTAACGATGTGCTTAACTAACGATGTGCTTAACTAGTAACGATGTGCTTAACTAGTAACGATGTGCTTACCTAGTAACGATGTGCTTTCTAGTAACGATGTGCTTAAAGTAATTAACAAACTGAAGCCTCATAAATCGCCTGGTCCAGACGAGGTATATGCTAGAATATTAAAAGAATGTAGAGATGAGTTGAGTAATCCATTAGCAGTTTTATTTAATAAGTCATTAGAATCCGTGTGAGTGCCAGAAGCTTGGAAACTTGCAAATGTGTTCCGATTTTCAAAAAGGGTGATAAATCAATTGCATCAAATTACCGTCCCATTAGTCTCACGTCAATCATAGGGTTGCTAGAGTCAATTATTGCTACAATCAGAAGCCACCTTAAACATTCAACTTAATTCATTCTTCTCAGCACGGGTTCACCTAGGGACGTTCTTGTCTCACAAATTTGCTTAGCTTTTTTCTCAGAAGTATATGAAGCAGTAATGATAAGTCATATGATATAATTTATTTAGATTTCAGAAAGCATTTGATAGAGTCCTCATGAGATGATAAGAAGGTAGAAGCACATGGAATAGGTGGATCATTATTAAAATGGATTAGGTCATGGTTAACTGTAGGAAACAAAGAGTCAGCATAAATGGATTAAAGTCAGACTGGGGTGGGTCAAAGCGGAGTTCCAGGGATCTGTATTAGGCCCCTGCTGTTTGTTATATTCATTAATGATCTTGATTTAGGCATAACTAGTAGGATTAGTAAATTTGCAGATGATACCAAAATGGGGAGAGTGATAAATTTAGACAGTGATTTGAACACCTTCAAAGAGTCTAGATATCTTACATGAGTGGTCAGTAGACTGGCAAATGAATTTTAATACTGATAAATGCAAGGTACTACAGATAGGAAGACGAATACAAACGTTAAGTATAAACTAGGTAACACGGAAATAGAAAACTCAGTTTGTGAAAAAGATCTAGGTGTATTTGTAACGACTTGAAACCTAGAAAACAATGTATTAGCGTTCGCAACAAGGCAAACAGGTTCTTGGGTTCATATCTAGGTCTGTGAGTAACAGAACTGCTGACGTTATCTTGAAAATTTACCTAGCATTAGTGAGGCCGCACATGGATTATGCGGTTCAGTTCTGGTGTGTCCTTATTATAGAATGGACATAGATTCTTTGGAGAGAGTACAAAGAAGAATGACAAAATGATCCATAATTTAGAAACCTTCCATGAAGAAAGACTGAAAAGCAGGCTTACATTCATTAGAGGCGTAGAGTTGGGGAGATATGATAGAGGTGTACAAGTGGGTAAGTGGGATTAACAAGGGTAAAATGGAAGATGTTCTGAAGCTCAGTAATAACGAAATAACTAGAACAAATGGCTTTAAATTAGATAAATTCCGATTCAGAAAGGATATAGGCAAGCACTGGTTTGGTAATAGAGTTGTGGATATGTGGAATAGGCCTACCAGTGCTATAGTAGGATCGGGGACGCTAGGGAGCTTCAAGACGAAGTTGGATAGGCACATGGAAGTGCTGGGATGGGTGTGAAAGGGATCTGCCCTGTATGGGCCAGTCGGCCTCCTGCAGTATCCCACTTTCTTATGTTCTTATGTTCTTATGTTCTTATGTTATTAGGTTTTAGTTTGTCTATTTGTTGAATAACTTCGTTATCAGTCACTGCTATCTCGCTTAATCTATTTTCTTCGCTATCTGTATATAGTTAGTGCCTCATGTATCATGTTTAAATTTTCGGTAGTGGAAACTGTTGAAAAATATCTGTTTAAATTATTGCTCATTTATCCGTCGTTATCTGTTAGCTCACTTGTGTATCTGACTGTATTGGTCCAGTTTTTTCTCGTATATACAAATAATTACATCCAACATACACGAACTCAGATGTGGCCCACAAGCGCAAGGGCACCAATGGGTGAATAGCGTTCATTAGTGCCCTATTTACTTACCTGTGTGGTGCACCTGAACACTCCTTGGCATTATTGATTCTGGTGTAGATTTGTCACTCCAGGGCCAGAGGACTGATGACACACTCTGGCACAAATACCTTGGCCAAGACCATAAGGGTACTGTACATCTGACGCTATATATTAAAGGAAGCTTCCTCGTCTGAATTTACACGCCGGCATTCCAAACATAGAAAACAATTAACATACACATTTGATCACAGTCTACACACACACACACACACATATATATATATATATATATATATATATATATATATATATATATATATATATATATATATATATATATATATATATATATATATATATATTTCATGTAGATCACAATGAAAACGTGGATAAATAAATCTTGATAATCAGGGAACACGGCATCGTCTTTATTCAAGACATCTTCAGTTGCCTCTGAAGATGTCTGAATAAAGACAACAAATTCTTTTAAATCAATACGTGTTGACTTAATTGCTAAGTACAATAAAAGTGGATGCAATATATATATATATATATATATATATATATATATATATATATATATATATATATATATATATATTTATTGCATCCACTTTTTAATAAATTTCTTAGCAATTAAGTCAATGCCCACGTATAGCAGAAAGGCCCATATGCAAGATCAGCCGTGGTGTATACCATGCTGTAGTACTCCCATGGTTGTTATGCAAGAAGCGTTTTTGGCTAAAAAAAAGAAAAATATGTACGATTCGTTATTGGAACATGGGGAAATTTCGTGGTACACATACCCCCGTCCGATGATCACTACGAGGGAACTATTTTTGAAACCAAAAGAAAGAAAATTGATTTGGATGGACATAAAATGTATAAATCTGCAACGGAATAATATTTATTATACGATATACTCCATACAGAACAGCACATGCAGAATTGTATTGTTCTTTTTAAAAGCGGTCCGTGTTTGTGTACGAAAAATGCCGCCAGCCTCTACTTGTCTCATAGCCGTTTATATCCTCCAAATTCGCCTAACCATCATAAAAGGTAAGCCTTTAAGATAACTAATACAACTAATTTATGTGTAGAAATGTATTGAAATCAAATTAAACTAAAAAAAAGTCGTAAATAGTCTATTTGAAGAGTGGTGAGAACAGCTTCCTCTGGGATGGTGAATGATGTCCTTTATCAGAATTAATATCGACCCAATTTTCGTAATGAGGGCAATTAATAACAGTGCAGCACTACCAAAATAATTATTTCCTTAGTATAAATACTTTGTAGCATAAATTTCACACTTTAATAAGTCCAAATATGCCGGGTAACCACTAGCGTAGCTTGTGGGGCGGCACGCGGGTCTGCTCATCACCCATATCTGCAGCTACTGGAGACGTTAATCCATCCCTTTGTATCGGCGGCAAGTTAATCCTTGTCGTGTCTGACCTAACACCTGACCCACATCATCACGGCCACGTCATGAGCTACACCCTTGCTATGAGGCCCCCCGCCACACACACAACCTGTAACCTGTTGAGGATTAAGGAAACAACTTCAAACAAGTACGCCAGTGAGCTCAGGTGGTGTGGGTCAGGTGTTAGGTCAGACACGACGAGGATTAACTTGCCGCCTATACAAAGGGAAGGATTAACGTCTCCAGTAGCTGCAAAACCATGCAGTCTCGGGTCATATCAGTTCATGTACAGCCGACCAATCCACCAGTTACAAGCAATTCACTTCAGTTCTGCAGAAGTCTCCATCGTGACAAGACGAGGGGAGGCTAGACGACTTTTAAGTTCTCTTGTGTTTAATATATATATATATATATATATATATATATATATATATATATATATATATATATATATATATATATATATATATATATATATATAAGAGTGAGTCACTGTGCAATATGTATTTTTTGTAAATTCTGGGCAACCTATACGCCCGGGCGGCACACACTCTAGCTACGCCACTGCGGGTAACCAATGCCAGGTGAATCCAAACTGGTCCATCCGTGATGGTCGATGGACGTCCTTTATCAGAATTAATATCGACCCAATTTTCGTAATGAGCGCAATTAATAACCGTCCAACACTACCAAAATAATTATTTCCTTAGTATAATTACTTATTAGCCTAGATTTCATATTTTCTTAAGTCCAAATATGCCAGGTAACTAGTGCTAGGTACTTCCCAGGCATGTTTCATTTGTGTATCAGTTTAATCACAATTTGCTACTAATAAGATAAATTCAGTTACCTAAATTCATGTTTTATTTTTTTATTCCCTTAGTGACTCAATGTATTACAAGAAAGAACTACTTTACGACTTGCTTGGGCCAACAGTTGGAGTGGTGTTATTAATTAACTTTGCCATTGACAGTATGTCCATGATTTCAACAAAAATGAATAAGTCCTTCTAAATGGAAGTGATAATATTATTATCTTTTTGGCCATCCAGCGAATTTAATGATTTTAAGTTGACCGATTTTTTCCAGTTAAGTTAGGTTACGTTAGGTTTGGTGACATTGAAATTATGTTTTTTCAAATGCCAAGAAGGTAGATGACCTAAACATTTATTTTATCAAATTGATTATGAGTAGATCAAAACATTAGTCTTGGTTTTTTACAAATTCAGACTCTGTAAAGTTCAAATGACAATCACTTCATGATAGATGTTTCACCCTATACACTAAAGCTACTTTATGTAAGAGGAAAAAATTAGCACCAAATTGTATTGTTTAATACCAAAAGAAGTCATTGATGATAATATTTAATAACAATATTTCAGGTATTACGACCTGGTCGTCGGGACGGAACATCGTCGTAAGTCGAGGAGAGACTGTAATACATTTTCATCTTTAAACTCCTTGTATCTTACCTAACTCACCTTGATGCTCCACTCAATTATAGCTAGATGTAATAAATGTAGAAAGTAATCACAGGTATGACTCCCTTTACCCTTAATTGTTTTTATATTACAATTCTTGGATATTCAAAGATAATGAAATTATGAATCTTCAATAAATGTGATATACGTACATTCCAATGATGGCAACGGAAATATGTCAGACTTGACTAATTAACTGTAACCAGAAATTAACCTAAGTGAATTTGTCCTTAATCCAGCCTTTAAAATATGAAAGACAGTATACTTTATTTTATGACAGTTAAGTCAGTTTCCAGTTAGGTTAAGTTAGTAGGTTAGGTTAACATTTTTATATAGATCATTAAAATTTTAAATGGCTTATAATTTTTGTTCTATGAATTTCTCCAAAAAAAAGGATCAAAGTTTTGGAATCATCATAACAATATACACTACAGTACATTAGAAAAAACAATAATTTTTTTAGTGTGTATTGCATATCAAACCAAACAAATCTGAGTTTCCTTTGGAATATTTTATTTTTATATTTTTTAACAAACAAAATTACCCTCAATATTTAGATGTTGGAAACTTATAAATAGTAACCCTCATAAATATAGATGTTTCAGAATTCGCAAATTTAACTAACACAATATTCATGACTATTTTCACTTACAGGTGGAGATACAGCTGACTATTCACCTTTCACCAATACTGAAGAAATAAATCTTGGTATCATTTGATTGATGGGGAATTTTTCCGGTTCCAGGGAAGATTTTGGAATTTGCTTTGGGTTGGGTTGGGTTAGGTTAGGTTGGGTTAGGTTGGGTTAGGTTGGGTTGGGTTAGGTTTTCCTATTTTTTCAATTTTTTCCGTTTTTTTCGAATTTTTTCCGATTTTTTAAAGATTTTTCCGATGGATTGCTAAGCAGTAGGGGGCAGGGGGTGCGGGGGTAGGGAGGGGGCTAGGTTAGGTTAGGTTAGGTTGGGTTGGGTTGGGTTAGGTTTTCCTATTTTTTCTATTTTTCCGTTTTTTCGATTTTTCGATTTTTATAGATTTTCCGATGGATTGGTAAGGAGTAGGGGCAGGGGTGCGGGGTAGGGAGGGGGCTAGGTTAGGTTAGGTTGGGTTAGGTTTTCCTATTTTTTCCGTTTTTTCGTTTTTCGATTTTTAAAGATTTTTCCGATGGATTGGTAGGAGTAGGGGCAGGGGGTTCCGGGGTGGGCGGGGGGGGAGGGTTAGGTTAGGTTAGGTTAGGTTGGGTTGGGTTAGGTTGGGTTGGTGTTAGGTTAGGTTAGGTTAGGTTAGGTTTTCCTATTTTTTCAATTTTTTCCGTTTTTCGAATTTTTCCGATTTTTAAAGATTTTCCGATGGATCGGTACGCAGTAGGGGGCAGGGGTGCGGGGGAGGGGGCTGGGTTAGGTTAGGTTAGGTTAGGTTAGGTTGGGTTGGGTTGGGTTAGGTTAGTTAGGTTAGGTTAGGTTAGGTTGGGTTGGGTTGGGTTGGGTTTGCTGTTAGGGTTGTTAGTTAAGGTTAGGTTAGGTTGGGCTGGGTTGGGTTAGGTTTTTCCTATTTTTTCAATTCCGTTTTTTTCGAATTTTTTCCGATATTTTAAAGATGTTTCCGATGGATCGGTACGCAGTAGGGGCAGGGGTGGGGTAGGGGAGGCTAGGTTAGGTTAGGTTAGGTTAGGTTGGGTTAGGTTAGGTTAGGTTAGTTAGTTAGGTTAGGTTGGGCTGGGTTAGTTAGGTTAGGTAAGGTTAGGTTGGCTTGGTTGGGTTGTGTTGGGTTAGGTTGGGTTGGGTTAGTTAGGTTAGGTTGGGTTAGGTTTTCCTATTTTTTCCGTTTTTTCGATTTTTTAAAGATTTTTCCGATGGATTGGTACGCAGTAGGGGCAGGGGTGCGGGGGTAGGGGGGAGGGGCTAGGTTAGGTTAGGTTGGGTTGGGCTGGGTTAGGTTTTCCATTTTTTCAATTTTTCCGTTTTTTCGATTTTTTCGATTTTTAAAGATTTTTCCGATGGATTGGTGAGTAGGGGGTGCGGGGTAGGGGGGCTAGGTTAGGTTAGGTTAGGTTGTTTTTCCGTTTTTTCGATTTTTCGATTTTTAAAGATTTTCCGATGGATTGGTGGAGAAAGGGGGGTCCGGGGGTGGGCGGGGGGAGGGGTTTAGGTTAAGTTAGGTTAGGTTAGTTAGGTTAGGTTGGGTTAGGTTAGTTGGGTTAGGTTGGGTTTAGGTTTTCCTATTTTTTCAATTTTTCCGTTTTTTTCGAATTTTGTCCGATTTTTAAAGATTCCGATGGATCGGTACGCAGTAGGTGGCAGGGGTGCGGGGTTGGGGAGGGGGCTAGGGTTAGGTTAGGTTAGGTTAGGTTAGGTTAAGGTTTAGGTTAGGTTAGGTTAGGTTAGTTAGGTTGGGTTAGGTTAGGTTAGTTGGGTTAGGTTGCAGGTTGTTAGGTTAGGTTGGGCTTTGGTTGCAGGTTTTCCTATTTTATGAATTTTTCCGTTTTTTCGAATTTTTTCCGATTTTAAAGATTTTCCGATGGATCGGTACGCAGTAGGGGGCAGGGGTGTGGTAGGGGGGGCTAGGTTAGGTTAGTTAGGTTAGGTTAGGTTAGGTTAGGGTTAGGTTGGGTTGGGCAAGGTTAGGTTGGGTTAGGGGTTGCTAGTTAGTTAGGTTGGGTTAGGTTGCTAGGTTAGGTTTGGTTGCTGGGTTGGGTTAGGTTTTCCTATTTTATCAATTTTTTCCGTTTTTTCGAATTTTTTCCGATTTTAAAGATTTTTCCGATGGATCGGCACGCAGTAGGGGGCAGGGGGTGCGGGTAGAGGGGGTGGTAGGTTAGGTTAGGTTAGGTTAGGTTAGGTTAGGTTGGGTTGGGTTAGGTTAGGTTAGGTTAGGCTTTGCTAGGTTAGTTGCTGGGTTAGGTGTTAGGTAAGGTTAGGTTGTGGGTTGGGTTGGGTTGGGTTAGGGTTGGGTTAGGTTAGGTTAGGTTGGGTTAGGTTTTCCTATTTTTTCCTATTTTTCGATTTTTTTTCGATTTTTAAAGATTTTTCCGATGGATTGGCACTGCAGTAGGGGGCAGGGGAGGGGGGTAGTTAGGTTAGGTTAGGTTAGTTAGGTTAGGTTAGGTTGGGTTAGTTAGGTGAGGTTAGGTTAGGGTTAGTTGTGGGTTAGATTAGGTTAGTTAGGTTAGGGTTGCTGGGTTGCTGGGTTGGGTTGGGTTAGTTAGGTTAGGTTAGGTTAGGTTGGGTTGGGTTTTCCTATTTTTTCCGTTTTTTCGATTTTTTCGATTTTTAAAGATTTTTCCGATGGATTGGTACGCAGTAGGGGGCAGGGGGTGGGGGGTAGGGGAGGGGGACTAGGTTAGGTTAGGTTAGGTTAGTTAGGTTGGGTTGGTTGTTGGGTTGGGTTGGGTTAGGTTTTCCTATTTTTCAATTTTTTCCGTTTTTTCGATTTTTAAAGATTTTTCTGATGAATTGGTAAGAGTAGGGGCAGAGGTGGTAGGAGGGAGTAGGTTAGTTAGGTTAGGTTGGGTTAGGTTTCCTATTTTTCCGTTTTTTCGATTTTTTTCGATTTTTAAAGATTTTCCGATGGATTGGAAGGAGTAGGGGCAGGGGTTCCGGGGTGGGCGGGGAGGAGGGAGAAGTTAGGTTAGGTTAGGGTTAGGTTGGGTTGGGTTAGTTAGGTTAGGTTGGTAGGGTTGGGTTAGGGGTTGTTAGGTTAGGTTAGGTTAGGTTAGGTTGGGTAGGTTTTCCTATTTTTTCAATTTTTCCGTTTTTTCGAATTTTTTCCGATTTTTAAAGATTTTCCGATGGATCGGTACGCATAGGGAGCAGGGGTGGGTAGGGGGAGGAAAGGGGTTAGGTTAGGTTAGGGTTAGGTTAGGTTAGGGGTTGGGTTGCTGGGTTAGGTTAGGTTAGGTTAGGTTAGGTTAGGTTAGGTTGGGTTGGGTTGCTGTTGGTGCTGGGTTGCTAGGTTAGGTTAGGTTAGGAGGTTAGCTAGGAGTTTTCCTATTTTTCAATTTTTTCCGTTTTTCGATTTTTTCGATTTTTAAAGATTTTTCCGATGGATCGGCAGCCGCAGGGGGCAGGGTGGGGGTAGGGGGGCTAGGTTAGGTTAGGTTAGGTTAGGTTAGGTTAGGTTGGGTTGGGTTGCTAGGTTAGGTTAGGTTAGGTTAGGTTGGGTTGGGGTTAGGTTGTAAGGTTAGGTTGGGCTGCTGGGTTGGGTTGTTGGGTTGGGTTGGGTTGGTAGGTTAGGTTAGGTTGGTTAGGTTTCCTATTTTTCCGTTTTTTCAATTTTTTCGATTTCAAAGATTTTTCCGATGGATTGGCACGCAGTAGGGGCAGGGGGTGGGGGGTAGGGGAGGGGGCTAGGTTAGGGTTAGGTTAGGTTAGGTTAGGGGTTAGTTGGGTTGGGTTAGGTTAGGTTAGGTTAGGTGAGGTTAGGTTAGGTTAGGTTGGGTTGGTTAGCTTAGTTAGGTTAGGTTGGGTTGGGCTGGGTTGGGCTGGGTTGCTGGGTTGGGTTAGGGTTAGGTTAGTTGTTAGGTTGGGTTAGGTTTCTATTTTTTCCGTTTTTTCGATTTTTTCGATTTTTAAAGATTTTTCCGGTGATTGGTACGCAGTAGGGGGCAGGGTGCGTGGGGAGGGGGCAAGGTTAGGTTAGGTTAGGTTAGGTTGGGTTGCTGGGTTGGGTTGTTAGGTGGGTTAGGTTTTCCTATTTTTTCAATTTTTTCGTTTTTTCGATTTTTTTCGATTTTTTAAAGATTTTTCCGATGGATTGGTAAGGAGTAGGGGGCAGGGGGTGCGGGGTAGGAGGAGGGGGGCTAAGTTAGGTTAGATTAGGTTAGGTTGGGTTAGGTTTTCCTATTTTTTCCGTTTCTTTCGATTTTTTTCGATTTTTAAAGATTTTTCCGATGGATTGGTAAGGAGTAGGGGCAGGGGTTCCGGGGTGGGTGGGGAGGTTAGGTTAGGTTAGGTTAGTTGGGTTGGTTAGGTTAGGTTAGTTGGTAGGTTGGTAGTTAGGTTAGGTTAGGTTAGGGTTTTCCTATTTTTTCAATTTTTCCGTTTTTTCGAATTTTTTCCGATTTTTAAAGATTTTCCGATGGATCGGTACGCAGTAGGGGGCAGGGGGTGCGGTAGGGTAAGGTTGGAAGAGTTAGGTTAGGTTAGGGTTAGGTTAGGTTGCTGGGATTAGGTTGGGTTAGGTTAGGTTAGGGTTAGGTTATAGGTTAGGTTGGGTTGGGTTGGTTAGTTAGGTTAGGTTTTCCTATTTTTCAATTTTTACCGTTTTTTTCAATTTTTTTCGAAAATTTTCCGATATTTTAAAGATTTTTCCGCTGGATCGGGAAGGAGTAGCAGGGTGTGTTCCGGGGTGGGGGGAGGGGGCAAGGTAAGATATAGGTTAGTTAGGTTAGCTTAGGTTAGGTTAGGGAAGAGTTAGGAAGAGGTTAGGTTAGGTTAGGTTGGGTTAGGTTAGGTTAGTTTTCTTATTTTTCAATTTTTTACCGTTTTTTTCAATTTTTTCGAAAATTTTCCGATATTTTAAAGATTTTCCGATGGATCGGTAAGGAGTAGGGGCAGGGGGTTCTGGGGTGGGGGGGAGGGGGCTAGGTTAGGTTAGGTTAGTTAGGGTAGGTTAGGTTGGGTTAGGTTAGGTTAGGTTAGGTTTTCCTATTTTTTCAATTTACTGTTTTTTTCAATTTTTTTCGAAAATTTTCCGATATTAAAGATTTTTCCGATGGATCGGTATGAGTAGGGGGCAGGGGGGTTCCTGGGTGGGGGGGGGGCAAGGTTAGAAGATAGGTTAGGTTAGGTTAGTTGTATGGGGTTAGGTTGGGTTAGGTTAGGTTAGGTTTTCCTATTTTTTCAATTTTTTACCGTTTTTTCAATTTTTTCGAAAATTTTCCGATATTTTAAAGATTTTGATGGATCGTGGTGAGTAAGGGGGGTTCCGGGGTGGGGGAGGTTAGGGTTAGGTTAGGTTAGTTAGGTTAGGTTAGGTTGGGTTAGGTTAGGTTAGTTAGGGCTAGGGTTAGGTTAGGTTTTCCTATTTTTTCAAGTTTTTTACCGTTTTTTTCAATTTTTCGAAAATTTTTCCGATATTTTAAAGATTTTTCCGATGGATCGGTAAGGAGTGGGGGCAGGGGGGTTCTGGGTGGGGGAGGGGGCTAGGTTAGGTTAGGTTAGGTTAGGTTAGGTTAGGTTAGGTTGGGTTGGGTTGGCTAGGTTAGGTAGGTTTTCCTATTTTTTCAATTTTTACCGTTTTTTCAATTTTTTTAAAATTTTCCGATATTTAAAGATTTTTCCGATGGATCGGTATGGAGGGGGGCAGGGGGGTTCCGGGTGGGGGAGGGGGCAAGGTTAGGTTAGGTTAGTTAGGTTAGGTAGGTTAGGTTAGGTTAGGTTAGGTTGAGGTTAGGTTAGGAGAGGTTAGGTTGGGTTAGGGTTAGTTAGGCTCATTTTTCAATTTTTTACCGTTTTTTCAATTTTTTCGAAATTTTCCGATATTTTAAAGATTTTTCCGATGGATCTGTATAGGGGGGTAGGGGGGTTCTGGGTGGGGAGGGGAAGTTAAGAGTAGGGTTAGGTTAGGTTAGGTTAGGTTAGTTAGGTTAGGTTAGGTTAGTTTTTCTTATTTTTCAAGTTTTTACCGTTTTTTCTAATTTTTTCGAAAATTTTCCGATATTTTAAAGATTTTTCCGATGGATCGGTAAGGAGTAGGGGGGCAGGGGGTCCGGTGGGGGGAGGGGGGGCTAGGTTAGGTTAGGTTAGGTTAGGTTGGGTTGGGTTGCTAGGTTAGGTTGGGTTAGGTTAGGTTAGGTTTTCCTATTTTTTCAATTTTTTACCGTTTTTTCAATTTTTTCGAAAATTTTCCGATATTTTAAAGATTTTTCCGATGGATCGGTATGAGTAGGGGGCAGGGGGTACCGGGGTGGGGGAGGGGGGAAAGTGGGTTAGGTTAGGTTAGGTTAGGTTAGTTAGGTTAGGTTAGGTTAGGTTAGTTAGGTTAGGTTAGTTGGTAGTTAGGGTTAGGTTAGGTTTTCCTATTTTTTCAAGTTTTTTACCGTTTTTTTCAATTTTTTTCGAAAATTTTCCGATATTTTAAAGATTTTTCCGATGGATCGGTAAGAGTAGGGGCAGGGGGGTCCGGGTTGGGGGGAGGGCAAGGTTAGGTTAGGTTAGGTTAGTTAGGGTTAGGTTAGGTTAGGTTAGGTTAGGTTAGGGGTTAGGTTTTCTCTATTTTTTCAAGTTTTACCGTTTTTTCTAATTTTTTTCGAAAATTTTCCGATATTTTAAAGATTTTTCCGATGGACTGCAGGAGGAGTAGGGGGGCAGGGGGGTTCCGGGGTGGGGGGGAGGGGGCTAGTTAGGTAGGTTAGGTTAGGTTAGGTTAGGGTTAGGTTAGGTTAGGTTAGGTTGTAGTTAGGTTAGGTTAGGGTTTTCCTATTTTTCAATTTTTTACCGTTTTTTTAATTTTTTCGAAAATTTTCCGATATTTTAAAGATTAGGTTAGGTTAGGTTAGGTTAGTTAGGTTAGGTTAGGTTAGGTTAGGTTAGGTTAGGTTAGTTGGGGTTAGGTTAGTTAGGTTAGGTTTTCCTATTTTTTCAATTTTTTACCGTTTTTTCAATTTTTTTCGAAAATTTTCCGATATTTTAAGATTAGGTTAGTTAGGTTAGGTTAGGGTTAGGTTAGGTTAGGTTAGGTTAGGTTAGGTTAGGTTAGGTTGGTGTTAGGTTAGGTTAGTTAGGCTTCATTTTTTCAATTTTTTACCGTTTTTTCTTAAATTTTTTTCGAAAATTTTCCGATATTTTAAAGATTAGGTTAGGTTAGTTAGGGTTAGGTTAGTTAGGTTAGGTTAGGTTAGGTTAGGTTAGGTTAGGTTAGGTTGGGTTAGGTTAGGTTAGGTTAGGTTTTCCTATTTTTTCAATTTTTTACCGTTTTCAATTTTTTTCGAAAATTTTTCCGATATTTTAAAGATTAGGTTAGGTTAGGTTAGGTTATTAGGTTAGGTTAGTTAGGTTAGGTTAGTTAGGTTAGGTTAGTTGGGTTAAGTTAGGTTAGGTTTTCTATTTTTTCAATTTTTTACCGTTTTTTCAATTTTTTTAGGCCTAATTTAATTCATTCTTAATTTAACCTAATTTGAATGCTCCTTCACTGCCTTACCGATCCATCGGAAAATCGGTAGGGAGGAAGGGGGGGGTTCTGGGTGGGGGAGGGGGCTAGGGTTAGGTTGGGTTAGGTTAGGTTAGGTTAGGTTAGGTTGGGTTAGGGTTAGTTAGGTTAGGTTTTCCTATTTTTTCAATTTTTTACCGTTTTTTTCAATTTTTCTAGAAATTTTCCGATATTTTAAAAGATTAGGTTAGGTAGGTTAGGTAGGTTAGGTTAGGTTAGGTTAGGTTAGGTTTAGGTTGGTTAGGTTAGGTTAGGTTAGGTTTTCCTATTTTTCAATTTTTTTACCGTTTTTTTCAATTTTTTTTCGAAAATTTTTCCGATATTTTAAAGATTAGGTTAGGTTAGGTTAGGGTTAGGTTAGGTTAGGTTAGGTTAGGTTAGGGTTAGGTTAGGTTAGGTTAGTTGGGTTAGGTTAGGTTAGGTTAGGTTTTCCTATTTTTTCAATTTTTTACCGTTTTTCAATTTTTTCGAAAATTTTCCGATATTTTAAAAGATTAGGTTAGGTTAGGTTAGGTTAGGTTAGGTTAGGTTAGGTAGGTTAGGTTAGGTTAGGTTGTGTTAGGCTAGGTTGGTTAGGTTAGGGGTTTAGCTAGGTTTTTCCTATTTTTCAATTTTACCGTTTTTTCAATTTTTTTCGAAAATTTTCCGATATTTTAAAGATTATTAGTTAGGTTAGGAGGAGGTTAGTTAGGTTGTGTTGTTAGGTTAGGTTAAGCTAGGCTAAGGTTAGGTTAGGTTTTCCTATTTTTTCAATTTTTTACCGTTTTTTCAATTTTTTTGAAAAATTCTGTCTCATTCTGTTCGTCTCTGTTCCAATTCTAACCTAGTTCCTTTCGCCTCTCTACTGCCCACCGATCCATCGGAAAAACGGTAAGGAGTAGGGGCAGGGGGTTCTGGGGTGGGGGGGGAGGGGGCTAGGTTAGGTTAGGTTAGGTTAGGTTAGGTTAGGTTAGGTTGGGTTAGGTTAGGTTAGGTTAGGTTTTCCTATTTTTTCAATTTTTTTACTGTTTTTTTCAATTTTTCTTTAGTAATTTTCTGATATTTTTAAAGATAGGTTAGGTTAGGTTAGGTTAGGTTAGGTTAGGTTAGGTTAGGTTGGGTTGTTAGGTTGCAGGTTAGGGGTTAGGGTTAGGTTTTCCCTATTTTTCTATTTTTTTTTACCGTTTTTTTCTAATTTTTTTCGAAAATTTTCCGATATTTTAAAGATTAGGTTAGGTTAGGTTAGGTTAAGTTAGGTTAGGTTAGGTTAGGTTAGTTAGGTTAGGTTGGGTTAGGTTAGGTTGGGTTGGGTTAGGTTAGGTTTTCCTATTTTTTCAATTTTTTACCGTTTTTTTCAATTTTTTTGAATTTTCTATTCTAATTTCTTATAGTTTACTTGAATTTCTGCCTCACTGCCTTAACGATCAGGAAAATCGGTATGGAGTAGGGGGCAGGGGGTTCCGGGGTGGGGAGGGGGCTAGGTTAGGTTAGGTTAGAGTTAGGTTAGGTTAGGTTGGGTTAGGGTTAGGTTAGGTTAGGTTTTCCTATTTTTCAATTTTTACCGTTTTTTCAATTTTTTCTGAAAATTTTCCGATATTTTAAAGATTAGGTTAGGTTAGGTTAGGTTAGGTTAGGTTAGGTTAGGTTAGGTTAGGTTAGGGTTAGTTGGGTTAGGTTAGGTTAGGTTAGGTTTCCTATTTTTTCAATTTATTTACCGTTTTTTCAATTTTTCGAAAATTTTCCGGATATTTTAAAGATTAGGTTAGTTAGGTTAGGTTAGGTTAGGTTAGGTAGAGTAGGTTAGGTTAGGTTAGGTTAGGTTAGGTTAGGGGTTAGGTTTCCTATTTTTTCAATTTTTTACCGTTTTTTTCAATTTTTTCGAAAATTTTTCCGATATTTTAAAGATTGTTAGGTTAGGTTAGGTTAGGTTAGGTTAGGTTAGGTTAGGTTAGGCTAGGTTAGGTTAGGTTAGGTTAGTTAGGTTAGTGGTTAGGTTAGGGTTAGGTTTTCTTATTTTTTCAATTTTTTACCGTTTTTTTCTAATTTTTTTCGGAAAATTTTCCGATATTTTAAAGATTAGGTTAGGTTAGGTTAGGTTAGGTTAGTTAGGTTAGGTTAGGTTAGGTTAGGTTAGGTTAGGTTGGTTAGGTTAGGTTAGGTTTTCCTATTTTTTCAATTTTTTACCGTTTTTTTCAATTTTTTCGAAAAATCCTGATCATTCCAATCATTCGGTTCTGGCTTCCAATTGAAGTTTTCTCCCTTTGATTTCGCCTCTCACTGCCTTACGATCCATCGGAAAAATTCAGGGGAGTAGGGGGCAGGGGGTTCCGGGTGGGGAGGGGGCTAGGTTAGTTAGGTTAGGTTAGGTTAGGTAGGTTAGGTTAGGTTAGTTAGGTTTTCCTATTTTTCAATTTTTTTACCGTTTTTTTCAATTTTTTTCTGAAAATTTTCCGATATTTTAAAGATTAGGTTAGGTTAGGTTAGGTTAGTAGGTTAGGTTAGGTTAGGTTAGGTTAGGTTAGGCTAGGTTGTGTTAGGTTAGGTTTTTCCTATTTTTTCAATTTTTTTACTGTTTTTTCAATTTTTTCGAAAAATTTTCCGATATTTTAAAGATTAGTTAGGTTAGGTTGTGTTAGGTTAGGTTAGGTTAGGTTAGCAGGTTGTTAGGTTAGGTTAGGTTAGATTGTTAGGTTAGGTTAGGTTTTCTATTTTTTCATTTCTACGTGTTTTTTTCAATTTTTTTGAAAAATTTTCCTATTTTTCGAATTTACCGTTTTTCAATTTTTTCGAAAACTAACCTAACCTAACCTAACCTAACCTAACGTAGCCCCCTCCCCACCCCGGAACCCCTGCCCCTACTGCCTTACCGATCCATCGGAAAAATCTTTTAAATATCGGAAAATTTTCGAAAAATTGAAAAAACGGTAAAAAAATTGAAAAATAGGAAAAACCTAACCTAACCTAACCTAACCTAACCTAACCTAACCTAACCTAACCTAACCTAACCTAACCTTGCCCCCTCCCCAACCCGGAACCTCCACTGCCCCTACTCCTACCGATCCATCGGAAAAATCTTTAAATATCGGAAAATTTTTCAAAAAATTGAAAAACGGTAAAAAATTGAAAAATAGGAAAACCTAACCTAACCTAACCCAAGCCAACCCAACCTAACCTAACCTAACCTAACCTAACTCTTGACCCCCCCCACCACGGAACCCCCTCCCCCCTACTCTCACCGATCCATCGGAATCTTTAAATATCTGGAAAATTTCGAAAAAATTGAAAAAACGGTAAAAAATTGAAAAAATAGGAAACCTAACCTAACCTAACCCAACCTAACCCAACCCAACCTAATCCCAATCCAATCCTGCCCCCTCCCTCACCCCCTGCCCCTACTGCGCATCAATCCATCGAAAAATCTGAAAAAATCGAAAAACGGAAAAACTAAACCAACCTAACCTAACCTAACCCAACCCAACCCAACCCAACCCAACCCAACCTCAACCTAACCTAACCTAACCTAACTGCAACCAACCCAACCCAACCTAACTCAACCTAACCTAACCTCACCTAACCTAACCTAACCTAACCCAACCCAACCTAACCTAACCTAATCCCAATCCCTCACCTAACCTAACCTAACCTAACCCAACCCAACCTAACCCTAACCTAACCTAACCTAACCTAACCTAACCTAACCCCTGTCTCTACCCCGCACCCCCGTTCTCTCATCAAAATCCATCGGAAAATCTTTAAAAAATCGAAAAAATCGAAAAACGGAAAACCAACTCAACCTAATCCCAATACCCAACCCAACCCAACCCAACCCAACCCAACTCCAACCCAACCCAACCCAAACTCAAACCCAACTTAACCTAACCTAACCTAACCAATTCAACCCAACTAACCACCTAACCTAATCCAACCCAACCTAACCCAACTCTAGCCCTCCCCCCAACCCCCGCAGCCCTGCGCCTTACTGGTACATGATCCATCGGAAAATCTTTAGAAAATCGGAAAAATTCGAAAACGAAAAATTGGGAAAAATTGGGAAAATTTTGGAAAATTTTGGAATTGGAAAAATTTGAAAATTTCGGAAAATTTTTTGAAAAATTTGGGAAAATTTTGGAAATTTTCTGAAAATTTTTGGAAAATTTGTAAACTTTTGAAAAATTTATGAAAATATTGGGGAAAAATTTGCAAAATTAGGAAATTTCTGAAAATCTAGGGATTTTTGGAAAATCTGGGAAATTTTTAGAAAATCTAGGAAATTTTTGGAAAATCTAGGAAATTTTTGAAAATCTGGGAAATAAATTTAAAATTTTAAAATTTCAGATTTTCAAAAATTCTCAGATTTTCCAAAAATTCCCAGATTTTTCAGAAAATTTTCCTAAAATTTTCCCAGATTTTTCAAAATTTCCAGATTTTGGTTGAAAATTTTTTTGAAATTTTCGAAAAATTTTCAGAAATTTTTTTAAAAATTTTGGAAATTTTTAAAAATTTGCAGAATTTTTGTAATTCCTGAAAATTTTGAAAATTTTCGAAAATTTTGAAAATTTCGAAAATTTTGAGTAATCTGAGTATCTTTAAAAATCGAAAATTTGGAAAATTTTGATATTCAAATCCTTCGAGTAACTCGAAAAATTTTATAACTCTTGGGAAAATTCTCGGAGTACCTGAGTAATTCTTCGAAATTTCCTGAAAACTTTGGAATCTTTTCGAAATTTCGAAAATTTTTGAAATTTCTGAAAGTACCTTAGAAATCTTGGAAAATTTAAGAATTTTGGTAACTTTGTAAAATTTAAAATTTTTAAAAATTTCTGAAAGTAATTTATTAAACTTGGACCGAGATTTGGGAAAATTCTTGAAATTTTGAAAAATCCTGAAAATCTTAAGTAACTCGAGTAACTTGTAGGAAAACTTTGGGGAAAATTCTTAAAAATTTCTGAAAATCTTGAAAGTAATTTAGAATTTTTGGAGTAATTTTCTGAAAATTTCGAAATTTTTGAAAATTTGAAATTTTCTGAAAATTTTGTAAAATTTTGAAAATTTGAAAATTTGGGTGGAAAATTTGTGAAAATCTAGGGAAATTTTGAAAAATCTAGAATTTTTGGAAAATCTGGGAAATTTCGGAAAAATCTAGGAAATTTTGAAAATCTAGGAAATTTTTGGAAAATTGGGGAAATTTTTGAAAATTTTTGTTTCTCAGATTTTCCAAAAATTCTCTAGATTTTCCAAAAAATTCCTAGATTTTTTCAGAAATTTCAGATTTTCTCCAAAATTTCCCAGATTTTTCGTAATTTCAGATTTTCCAAAATTTTTAAAAATTTTCGAAATATTTGAAAATTTTGGAAAATTTTCGGTAAGAAAAATTTCGAAAAATTTGGAAAAATTTGGGAAATTTTTTTGAAATTTTTCGAAAATTTCTGAAATTTTTGGGTGAAATTTTAAAATTTTTTGGAAAAATTGAAAATTTTGGAAAATTTTTTGTAATTTTGAAAATTTTTAGGTAATTTTGGTACTTTTGAAAATTCTTGAAAATTTGAAAATTTTCTGAAAAATTTTGAAACCTAGTAATTTTTAGTAATTTGGGATAAATTGAAAATTTCGAAAAATTTCGAAATTTTGTAATTTTTCGAATTTTTGAAAATTTTGAAAATTTGAAAATTTGAAAAATTTTGAAAAATTTTAAAAATTTTTGGAAAATTAAATTTGGAGAATTATCTTGTATGAAAATTTTGGAAATTTTATGAAAATTTTGGATTTTGAAAATTTGGTAAATTTGAAAAATTCTTGGAATTTTGGAAAAATTCTCGAGTAAATTTTGAAAAAAATTTCGAAAATTTTTGTAAATTTCTGAAAGTACCTGAAAATTGGAAAATTCTGAAAATTTTTGAAATTTTTGAAAATTTTTGGAAATTGAAATTTGGAAAATTTCGAAAATTTGGGGAAAAATTTCGAAAAAATCTTGGAGGACTTTTAAAATTTCAGCATTAAAAAATTTGAAAATTTTATTGAAATTTTCTGAAAAATTATTGGAAATTTGGGAAATTCTTGAAAATTTTGGAAAATTGGAAATATTGGAAATTTTGGAAATTGAAATTCTGGAAATTATTGAAAATTTTGGAAAATTTTTGAAAATTTTGAAATTTTTGAAAAATTTGGGGAAAATTTTGAAAATTTGGGTAAATTTGAAAATTTGAAAATTCGTGAATCTGTAATTTAGAATTTTGGAAAATTTTCTGAAAATTTCTGAAATTTTTGAAAATTTTTGGAAATTTTCTGGAAAATTATTGGAAATTTGGGGAAAATTTGGGAAAATTTTGAAAAATTTGAAAATTCGAAATTTTTTAAAAATTTCGGAATTTTTGTAAAATTTTCTGAAATTTTGAAAATTTCGAAAAATTTTGAAACGAAAATTTGAGAAAATTTTTTGAAAATTTGGAAAAAATTTCGAAAATTCTGAAATTTTTGGAAAATTTCTTGAAAATTTTTGGAAATTTTGAAAATTTTTGGAAAATTTTCGAAAATTTTTGAAATTTTTGTAAATTTGGAAAATTTTTGAAAATTCTGAAAATTTTTGAAAAATTTCTGAAAATTTTTCAAAATTTTGAAAATTTTGGCAATTTGAAAATTTGGAAATTTTGGAAAATTTCTGAAAATTTGAAATTTTTGGGAAAATTTTGAAATTTTCTGAAATTTTTTGAAAATTTGGGGAAAATTCTTGGAAATTTTGGAAAATTTTCTGAAAATTTCTTGAAAATTTTGGAAAATTTTGAAAATTTTTTGAAAATTTTCTGAAAATTTTGAAATTTTCTGAAAATTTTGGGAAAATTTTGGAAAATTTTTGGAAAATTTTCGGAGTAATTCTTGGAAAATTTTGAAAAATTCTCGAAATTTTGGGAAAATTTTCGAAATTTTCGGAAATTTAGGGAAAATTTTTGGAAAATTTTGAAAAATTTCGAAAAATCTTTGAAAAATTTCGAAAATTTTGAAAAAATTTGGGAAATTTTGAAAATTCCTTCTGAAAATTTCGAATTTTGTGAGTAACTTTGGAAATCCTTCTGAAAATCATTGGAAATTCCAGAAGTAATCTTGGAAAATTTTTGAAAAATCTTGGAAAAATTCCCGAAATCCTTTGGAGTAACTCGAAATCTTTGGAAAATCTTCTGAAAATTCCTTGGGAAAAATCCTCGAAATTCTTTGAAAATCTTGAAATCTTGAAATCTTCGAGTAATCTCGAAAAACTCGGAAGTATCCTGGGAGTAACTTTGAGTAACTTGAAAATCTCGAACTCTGAAGAACCTTTTGGAAAATCTTGGGAATCCTTGAACCTTGGAGAACCTTTTGAAAATCTTCGATAAATCCTTGAAATTCTTGGAAAATTTTGGAAATTTTTGAAACTTTTCGAAAATTTTGGAAAAATTTCGAGTACCTTGGAAAATTTTGAAGGATTTTTTTTGGAAATTTTCGGAGTAATCTTGAAAACTCTTTCGAGGAAATTTGGGGAAAATTCTTTTCGAGTAACCTTGGGGAAAAATTCCCGAGTAACTTGGAAAATTTCGGGAAAATTTTTGAAAATTTCTGAAAATTCTTGAAATTTTTGGAGTAACTTTGAAAACCTTGAAAATCATTGGAAATTAATTTTGAAAATTCCTTGAAACTTGAAAATCCTTTGAGTAATCCCGAGTAATTTTGGAAAATCTTGAAAACTTTATGAACCTTCCTGAAAACCTTGGGGAGTAACCTTGAGAATCTTGAGTAACTCTGAAATAACTTTTGGAAAATCCTTGAAAATTCTTGGGGAATCTTTGGAATCCTTTTGAAAATCTTGAAAATCTTGGGTGAACCTTTAACCTGAAAACCTTGGGAAAATTTTCGAGTAATCTGAAAAATTCTGTAAAATCTTGAAAATTCTCGAAATTTTGAAAAATTTTCTGAAAATTTCTGAATTTTTGGAAAACTTTGAAATTTTCTGAAAATTCGTTGAAAGAATTCTTGGAAAATTTGGGGAAAATTTTGAGGAACCTTGAAAATCTTCGAAAATTTTTGAAAATCGAAATTTTGAGTAACTTTCTGAAATTTTTGAAAATTTCGGAAAATCTCGAAAATTCCCGAGTAACCTGGGAAACTTGAAAATTCCTCAGAAAATTCAGAAATCGAAAACTTTGAAAATCTTTTGGGAATTTTGAGTAATTTTAGAAATTTCTGAAAATTCTTTTGGAAATTCCTTGGAAAATCTTCGGTAACCTTTTGGAAATCCTTTTGAAAATTTTGAACTTTTGGTAACTTTGAAATCCTCTGAAAATCTCTCGGAAACCTTGGAAAGTAACTCCCGAGTAACCTTGAAAAATTCCTCGAAAATCTCTGAAAATTTCCGAGAAATTCTGGAGAAATTTTTGGAAAATTCTGAAAATTCCTTTGAAAATTTCTGAAAATTTTGGAAATTTTGGAAAACTTGGGAAAAATTTCGAATTTTTTGAAAAATTTTCTGAAATTTTCTGAAATTTTTGGAAAATTTGGGAAAAATTTTTGAAAATTTTGGAAAATTTGAATGGAAAATTCTGAAAATTTTAAAAATTTGGAAATTTTGTAATTTTTCTGAAAATTATTGGAAAAATTTTGGGAAAATTTCTGGAGTACTTGGAAAATTTTGAAAATTTTCGAAATTTTTGGGAAATTTTTGGAAATTTTGGAAAGTATTTGAAATTTTGAAAATTTTGAAATTCTCTGAAAATTTTGGAGTATCTTGAAATTTTCGAAAATTTTCGGAAAATTTGGGAAAAAATTTTGAAAATTTGGAATTTAAAAATTTTTGAAAATTTTCTGAAAAATTTCTGAAATTTTTGGAGTAAATTTTTGAAATTTTCTGAAAATTATTGGAAAATTTTGGGAAAATTTTGAAAATTTGGAAAATTTGTGCTGAAAATCTTGGAGTAATTTTGAAAATTCTTGAAATTTTTGAAAATTTTGGGAAATTTTGAAATTCTTGGAAAATTTAGAAAATTTTTGGAAATTTTGAAAATTTCTGAAATTTTGAGTAATTTGGGGAAAATTTTTTGAAAATTTGAAAATTTCTGAAAATTTTGGAAAAATTTTGGAAAATTTGGGAAAATTTTGTGAAATTTTGGAAATATTTGAGAAATTTTGAAAATTTCGAAAATTTGGAAAAATTTCGAATTTTTTGGAAAATTTTCTGAAAATTCTGAAATTTTTTGGGAAAATTTTTGAAATTTTCTGAAAATTATTGGTGAGAATTTGGGAAAATTTTGAAAATTTTGGAAAAATTTCGAAATTTGGGAAATTTTTCGAAAATTTTGAAAAATTTCAGAAATTTGAGAAATTTTGGTAATTCTTGAAATTTTTGAGTAACTTTTGAAATTTTTGGAACTAGAAATTCTGAAAAATTCTCGAAAATTTGAAAAATTCGAAAATCTTTAGCAATCCTTGGGAGTAATCTCCTGAGTACCTGGAGTAATCTTGGAGAATTTTGGAAAATTTTAGTAACCTTGGAGTAACTTGGATAATTTTGGAAAATTTCCGAGTAATCTTGAAAAATTTCGAAAATTTGAAAATTGAATTGAAAATTTGGTAATTCTGAAATTCTTTGGGAATTTTTGAAATCCTTCTGAAATCATTGGTAAACTTGAGTACCTGGGGGAAAATTGGTTCCTGGTAAAACTGAAACCTTGTGGAAATTTTTGGAAATTTTTGGAAAATTTGAAAATTTTGAGTGTAATTTTGAAAAAATTTGGAAATTTCGAGTAAATTTAAAATTTCTTTGGAAAATTTTAAAAATTTTGGAAAATTTCGGAATTCTTGGGAAAAATTTCAAATTTTTCGAAAATTGTCAAAATTTGAAATTTTTGGGAAAATTTTGAAAATTTTAAAAATTCTGAAATTTTGGTAAACGAAAATTTTAGTAATTTGGGGAAAAATTTGGGAAAATTTTCGAAAAATTTTTGAAATTTTTGAAAATTTTTGGAAATTTTCTGAAAATTTTTGAAAATTTTTGAAAATTATTGGGATTGAAAATTTTCGAAATTTTGAAAATTTAAAATTTTGGAAAATTTTGGAAAATTTTGAAATTTTGAAAATTTGAAAATTTCTGAAATTTTGAAATTTTTGAAATTTTCTGAAAATTATTGAAAATTGGTATTTGAAAAATTTTGAAAAATTTTGAAAAAATTTCGGAAATTTTCTGAAAATCAGTTTGAAAATTTCTGAATTTTTGGAAATTTTCTGAAAATTTTGAAAATTTTGGAAAATTGAAAATTTCTGAGTAATTTTGGAAAATTTTGGAATTTGAAAAATTCTCGAATTTTAAAATTTTGAAAATTTTGAAAATTTTTGGAAATTTGAAATTTTCTGAAAATTTTGAAAACGGTACTCAGAAAATTCTGAAAAATTTTAGTAACCTGAAATTTTTGGTAATTTTGGGAAATTTTTAAAATTTTTGAGAAAATTTTTGAATTTGGGAAAAATTTCGAAATTCTGAAATTTCGAAATTTTTTGGAAAATTTTCTGAAATTTTGAAAATTTTCGAAAAATTTCGAAAATTCTCGAAAATTTGGGAAAATTTTGAGTCTCTGGAAAAATTTCGGGGAAATTTCTGAAAATTTTGAAATTTTGGAGAATTTTTGGAAATTTTGGGAAAATTTTAGAAATTTTTATGAAAATTTTGGGGAATTTTGGAAAATTCGATAAATTTTTTGAAATTTTTGAAATTTTGAAATTTTTCTGAAAATTTCTTTTTGGAAATTTTGAGTTTTTCGAGAATTTTGAAAATTTTGGAGAATTCTGAAAATTTTCGAAAATTTCTGAAAATTTTTGAAAAATTTCTGATAATATTTTTTTGGAAATTTTCTGGTAATTTCGGTAATTCTTGAACCTAGAAAAATTTCGAATTTGAAAAAATTTCGGAAAAAATTGGAAAAATTTCGAAATTTTGAAAAATTTCTGAAAATTTCTGAGAATTCTGAAATTTTGGAAATTTTCTGAAAATTATTGAAAATTTGGGAAATTTTGGAAAATTTTTTGGGGAAATTTTGGAAAATTTTCGAAATTTTTGAAAATTTTGGAAATCTTTTGGAATTATTGGAAATTTCGGAAACTTTTGAAAAATTCTGGAACCGAAAATTTTGGAAAATCTGAAAATTTCGAAAATTTTGGTAACTCTGAAATTTTTGGGAAAATCCTTCCGAGTAACCTGAAATTTGAGTAACTCTGAAAATCTTCGAAAATCTTTGAAAACCTTAAAATTTTGAGAAATTTTTTGAAAATTAAAAATTTTCGAGTTTCTGGAAAATTTTGTAACTCTTGGAAAATTTTGGGAAAACCTTTAAAAATTTAGAAAATCTCTGTAAAACCTTGGTAATCAGAATTTTTGGGAAACTCTCGAAATTTTGGTAACTTTGGGAAAATTTTGGGAAAAATAACCTTGAAAAAATTCCTCGAAAATCTTGATATCCTTTGAAAATTTTGGGAAAATTTTGGAAAATTTCGAGTAATTCTTGAAATCCTTGAAAAATTTTTGGAAATTTTCTGAGAATTTTTGGAAATTTTGGGAGTTTTAAAACTTTTGAGTAATTTTCTGGAAATTTTCTGAAAATTGATTTGAAAAATTTCGAAAATTTGAAAATTTCTGAAAATTTTAAAAATTTTGGAAAATTTGCAATTTTGAAAATTTCTGAAAATTTTGGGAAAATTTCGAAAATTTGAAAATTTTCGAAATTTGGAAAATTTCTGAAAAATTCTCTGAAAATTTTGAAATTTTTGTAAATTTTCGAAAAATTTTTGAAAATTTGGGAAAATTCTTGGAAAATTTGGAAAATTCTGAAATTTTTGAGAAATTCCTGAAAATTTTGAAAAATTTCTTGAAATTTTTGGAATTTTTTGGAAAATTTTCTGAAAATTATTGAAATTTGAAAATTTTTGGAAATTTTCAAAATTGGGAAAATTTCGAGTAATTTTTGAAAAATTTGTAAATTTTGGAAAATCTCATAAATTTCTGAAATTTTGGAAAATTTTTGGAAATTTTCTGAAAATTTTGGAAAAATTTTGGAGAATTTTGGGATAATCCTTGGGAAAATTTTTTTGAAAATTTCTGAAAAATTTTGGAAAATTTTGAAATTTTTGAATTTTCTGAAAATCTAGAAAATTTTGGAAAATCTTGGGGAAAAATCCTGGGGAAAATTTCTGAGTACTTGAAAATTGAAATTTTTGGAAAATCAGAAATTTTGGTATGAAAAATTTGAAAAATTTTGGAAAATTTTGGCACCTTGGAAAGTAATCTTTGGGAAAATTTTGGAAAATTTCGAATTTGGGAAAATTTCGAAAATTTCGAAATTTTGGAACTTTGATAAATTTTGAAAATCCTTTTAAATTTTCTGAAAATTTTGAAAATTTTGGAAAATTTAGAAAATCTTGAGAGAATTTTTGAAAAAATTTCGAAATTTTTGAAATTTTTCGAAAAATTTTGAAAAATTTCGAAATTTTTGAAAATTTTGGTAACTTTGAAATTTCGGGTAACTTGAAATTTTTGATAATTTTTTAAATTCTTTTGAAAAATCTCGAAAATTTTTTGAAAAAATTCTTGAAGATTTCGAAAATTTTGGAAAGTAATTCTGAAAATTCTTTGGGGAAAATTTTGAAAATTTTTGGGAAAAATTTGGGAAAATTTGTGTGAAAATTTGAAAATTTTTGAGAGTAATTCTTGAAAATTTTCGAGTAATTTTGGGAAAAATTCGGTACTTTGGTAGAAATTTGAAAATTTTCGAAAATTTTGAAATTTGAATTTTTGAAATTTTCTGAAAATTTTGAAAATTTTGAAAATTTGGGAAAATTTTTGAAAATTTTCGAAAATTTAGAATTTTGGAAAAATTTTTCGGAAATTTTGGAAAAATTTGGGGAAATTATTTGGTAATTTGAAATTCTTGAAATTTTTTGGGAAAAATTTTGAGAATTTTGGGAAATTTTCGAAATTTTTGGAAAATTCTGAAAATTTTGAAATTTTTGAAAATTTTTAAAATTTTCTGAAAATTTTTGAAAATTTTTGAAAATTTTGAAAATTTGGAAAATTTTGAAAATTTTGGGAAAATTTCGAAAATTTGGGGAAAAATTTCGAAAATTTTGGGAAAATTCAGAAAATTTTTCGAAATTTTTTAAATTTCGGAAAATTTTGAATTTTTTCTGAAAATTTTGAAAATTTTAGAAAATTTTTGAAAAATTTTGAGTAATTTTCTGAAAAAATCTTGGGAAAATTTTCGAAAATTTTTGAAAATTTGAAAAATTTCTGAAAATTTTGGAAAATTTTTGAAAAATCTGAAATTTCTGGAAATTTTTTGGAATTTTCGAAAATTTTTGAAAGTACTCAAGGAATTTTTGAAAATTTGAAAATTTGGACTCGAAAATTTTTGGGAATTTTGGGAATATTTTGGAAATTTGAGTAATTTTTGAAAATTTTTGGAAAATTTTCTGAAAATTTTTTTGAAAATTCTGAAATTTTCGGAAATTTTTTGGAAAATTTGGGGAAAATTTTCGAATATTTTGGAAAATTTTGAAAATTTCGAAATTTTGAAAATTTTCGAAAAATTTTGAAAAATTTCGAAAATTTTTGAGTAAAATTTTAAAATTTGAAAAATTTTAAAATTTTAGAATTTTCTGAAAATTATTGAGAATTTTGGAAAATTTCTGGAAAATTTTGTAAAATTTGGGAAAATTTGGGAAAATTTCGAAAATTTTGAAAATTCGGATGGGAAATTTTGGAAATTTTTGAGAATTTTGGGAAATTTTGAAAATTTTGAAATTTTTGAAAATTTCTTTACTTGAAATTTTTGGAAAATTTTTTGAAAATTTCTGAAAATTTTGAGAAATTTCGAATATTTTTGAAATTTTCTGAAAATTTTGGAAAATTCTTTGGAAAATTTTGGAATTTGAAAATTTTTTGAAAATTTTTGAAAAATCGTACTTGAAAATTTCGGAAAATTTTGGAAATTTTTGGAAAATTTTCTGAAAAAATTTTAAAATTTTTGGAAAAATTTCTGAAAAATTATTGTTAATTTGGAAAAATTTTCGAAAATTTTGTAAAATTTTGGGAAAATTTGGGAAAATTTTCGAAATTTTGGGAAAATTTTGAAAATTTTCGAAATTTTGAAAAATTTCGAAAATTTTGAAAAATTTCGAAAATTTTGGAAAAATTTCGGAAAATTTTGGAAAATTTGAAATTTTTGGAAAATTTTCTGAAAATTTTTGAAATTTTTGAAAATTTTGAAAATTTCTGAGAATTTTTTGAAAATTTTGGAAAATTTTGAAATTTTCTGAAAATTTTGGGAAATTTTGGAAAAATTTCGGAAAATTTTGTAAAATTTGGGAAAATTTGGGAAAATTTTCGGAAAAATTTGGGAAAATTTTCGAAAATTTTGTGAAATTTTGAAAAATTGTTGAAATTTTCTGGAAAAATTTTGGGAAAATTTTGGAAAATTTTGGAAATTTTCGAAAATTATTGGGAAAATTTTGGGAAAATTTTCGGGAAATTTGGGGAAAATTTTGGAAAATTTGATAGTACTGAAAATTTTGAAAAATTCCGAAAATTTTGTAATTTGGGAAAATTGGAAAATTTTCGAAAATTTTGAAAATTTGGAAAATTTTGGAAATTTTCTGAAATTATTGAAATTTTGGAAAATTTTCGAAAATTTTGTAAATTTTCGAAAATTTTGTAAAATTTGGGAAAATTTGGGAAAATTTTCGGGAAATTTTGAATTTTGGAAATTTTTGAAATTTTCTGAAAATTTTGGAATTTTGGAAAATTTGGGGAAATTTTCGAATATTTTTGAGAAATTTTGAAAATTTTCGAAAATTTTGAAAAATTTCGTGAAATTTTGGAAAAATTTCGAAAACTTGAAAAAATTTCGAAATTTTGAAAAATTTCGAAAATTCTTGGAAAAATTTTTGAAATTTTGGAAAATTTTCTGAAAATTTTTGAAATTTTTGGAAAATTTTGAAATTTTCTGAAATTTTGGAAATTTTGAAAATTTCGAAAAAATTTTCAGTACTTGGGAAAATTTGGGGAAAATTTTCGGAAAATTTTAGAATATTTGGGAAAATTTTGCAATTTTTCTGAAAATTATTGGGAATATTGAAAATTTTGTAATTTGGGAAAATTTGTGGGAAAATTTTGTGAAATTCGGATTTAGAAAAATTTCGAAAATTTTTGAAAATTTGGGAACTTTTAGAAAATTTTCTGAAAAATTTTAGAAAATTTTCGAAAATTTTTTTGAAAATTTTGGAAAAATTTTTTGGAAATTTTCTGAAAATTATTGGGAAATTTTTGAAATTTCGAGTAAATTTGTGTAATTAGTAACTTGGGAAAATTTTGAAAATTTGGGAAAATTCTTTTGTAATTTTTGAGTAATTTTGGAAAATTTTTGGAAAAATTTGGAGTAATTTTTGGGAAAATTTTGGAAAATTTTGGAAATTTTCTAAAACTTGAAATGGAAAATTTTTTGAAATTTTCTGAAATTATTGAGAAATTTTGGAAAATTTTCGGGAAATTTGGGAAAATTTGAGAAATTTGATATAATTTCGAAAATTTGGGAAAAATCTGAAATTTTGGAAATTTTGGTAATTTGAAAATTTTCTGAAAATTTTGGAAATTTGAAAAATTTTGGAAATTTTTCTGAAAATTATTGGGAAATTTTTGGAAAATTTTCGAAAATTTTGTAAAATTTGAAAATTTGGGAAAATTTTCGAAATTTGGAAAATTTTGAAAAATTTTTTTGAAATTTTCTGAGAAATTTTGGGAAAATTTGGAATTTTTGAAATTTCTGAAAATTTTGAAATTTTCTGAAAATTTTTAAAATTTTGAAAATTTTTGAAAAATTTCGAAATTTTGAAAAATTTTCTGAAAATTTCTGTAATTTTCTTTGAAATTTTGGAAATTTTTGAATATTTTTAAAATTTTTTCGAAAAATTCTTGGGAAAATTCTTAAGTACTCGAAAATTCTCGGGAAATTTTGGAAAAATTTCGAGAATTTTTGGGAAAATTTTCAGTAATTTCTGAAAAATTTCTGAAAATTTTGGGAGTAATTCTTGGGAAATATTCTGAAAATTTTCTGAAAATTTGGGGGAAAATTTTGAAATTTTTGGAAAATTTGAATTTTTGGAAAATTTTCTGAAAATTTTCTGAAAATTTGGGGAAAATTTTGGAAATTTGAAAATTCGAGTAATTTTGGAAATTTCGAAAATTTTTGGAAATTTCGAAAAATTTGTAAAATTAGAAATTTTGGATTAATTTTGTAAAATTTTTGGTACTCTGAAAATTTTATCGAACTTTCGAAATTTCTGGGAAAATTTTGGAAAATTTTGAAAAATTTCTGAAATTTTTGAAAATTTTCCAAAATTTTCCCAGAAATTTTGAAAATTTTGGAAATTTTCGAAATTTTGAAAATTTCGAAATTTCTGAAAAATTTTGGAAAATTTCAGAAATTTTGAAAATTTCTGAAAATTTTTGGAAAATTTATAATATTTGAAAAATTTTTGAAAATTTTTGGAAATTATGAAAATTAGGGAATTTCTGAAAAATTGAATTTTATGGGATTTCTAAATCTAGGGAAATTTTTGGAAAATCTAGGGAAATTTGTAAAATTTTTGGAAAATTTGTTGAAATTTTTGGAAAATTTTTGGAAATTTCCCCAGATTTTCCAAAAAATTCCCTAGATTTTCCAAAAATTTCCCTAGATTTTTCAGAAATTTCCCCAGATTTTTCAAAAATTTCCCCAGATTTTTTAAAAATTTCCCCCGATTTTCCAAAATTTTTGGAAAATTTTCAGAAAATCTGGGAAAATTTTTGGGAAATTTTGGAAAAATTTCGGAAAATTTTGGAAAAATTTCTGAAAATTTTTGGAAAATTTCTGAAAATTTTTGGAAAATTTTGTAAAATTTTTGGAAAATTTCTGAAAATTTTGGGAAAATTTCTGAAAATTTTTTGAAAATGTCTGAACATTTTTTGAAAGTCTTGTACAGAGGGAACACTACTTATAACATACTTATAACACTACAACCAGAACAAAGTACACAGCGGGACTCGACTTATGATGAGCTTATTTAAATGATTGACTTGTGCAGAGGATGAGATGTTAAAATGCGTCAAGCAACTATAATTTACAGCATTTCGTTACGTCACACTGTCATTTTCCTATTATTATTCTCTCTCTCTCTCTCTCTCTCTCTCTCTCTCTCTCTCTCTCTCTCTCTCTCTCTCCCCTAGGTATTTCATTCATTCCATCTCTCACTTGTCTTTCTCTGATTAGGTCAGTTTGTCTGTCTGTCTCGACTCGCTCCTTCTTGATTTTTACCTCCTTAGAACTAACAATGTCGTGTCTATATTATTTAAGCTGTGTGTGTTAGGCTAAGCTAGAGAAGGACATCAGTTTTCCTCTACCACTGAGCGTAACTATATTACTGGATTACAACAAAAGACAAACAGATGTGTGATATTGATAAAAAGAAGTGTCACGTTGATAAAAAAAAGTATACTGATAAAAACGAAAACAAAACGAGAAGAGTATATTGATTCAAACTAAAAATGCTATATTGATAAAAAAAAGTGTCATATTGATAAAAAACCACATCCATCAGTTAGATCCTGAAGGGAATTAACTGGGTTGACTAAACGAATCCCCACCCCTCCCAAATTCATCTCTTTTTCTAAAGGCCGGTTCTTTTTTTCAGTTGTGAATGATGGTTAATTGAGACTGGCAGAGATACGTGGATGTTTTTCTCCATAAAGACCTAAACAATATTGTATTTTCTCACATGGGTTGAGTTATGAATTGCTACCGTGGAACTTTCTTTCCTTTTCTACTACTACTATTACTCTCTCTTTTTTCTCTATCTATTCCCGTCTCCGTTTTCTCCTTATCCCTTCTTTCCACTACCGTATCTTCTGACACACAAATGACTTTTTATCTCAGAGAAACCTTCTAAGACATTCCTAATTATATCTTGGTCGTCTCACTCTCCAGCGCGGGGATTACAATGTCTAATTTCCACGATCACGCCATCAGTGAGTACAGTACCCGTGCAATTCTGGCGCTTTGTTCTGGCTGATGTGATGCTGACCAATCAGTTGATAGAAAAAGCGGAGACGTCAGGCGGTCAGAGGCAAGACATCAAACATAAGTGAGGTTTAAATAAGTAACTCTCTATAATGATTATCTTTTCCTATTTATATAATGTTTAAGATATTCTCAATGCGTGCGTGTCCGTTAGTATTTTCGTGAGTAAAAATATTCGACGCCTCGTGAGCTTTTGTGAGTCAACACCACACACGGGTAAACAACAGGCGGGAAAAATCATATTTTTGCCATGTTGACTTAAACAATTCTGTATCTTAAACAAGTTTACTCTTGGAGAGGAATATGTCTAAATTATGTACCTTGAGTTTCTAGCGTTCTCATAGAATATTTATCAGCCATAATATTATAGCCTCGAGAAAGTGAAATTAGATTAAATGTAGTTTTTGACACAACAAAGAAATAAATACTGTATCCAGTATCGCGTTGTTTCCAGAGGGAGATAAAAAACATCCGAACTCATCTGCTTATCAATTTCGTTAATAGACGAATTCGTACACTGACGCACAAACGCAAGAAAAGATTTAGGAGGAAGGCCATATAGTACTTGGGGGGCAGACTGGGTGTGGTTGGCAAGAAGACAGCTGAACCATAAAATTTGCATGCTGAAGGGTAATTACACGAAGCAACATTCTCTCCGCGAGGTTAAAATGTTTTGCTCGTGTTGCTGCTTATGGTTATTGAGCAAAATCCAATGTTGTGTTTGTTTTTTTTACTCTGGGGAAATAGGGTTTTCGTATGCTGATGATGCTAGGCAAGCGGCTGTACTATGTGTAATGAGAATTTGGTGGAAAAATTCAAATGAGATTACTATGTGTTTGGTACTCGCTGTTGGTGGTGATTTTTGTCCGCTTAAAGAAACGTGGGCGAAGTGTGGGTCATGGGGTTTTGTTGGGGATGTTTGGACCATGTAGGGTGTTGTTTGAGGGAAGTATGGGTCATTTGGGGTTTTGTTGAGGTGGTGTGGGTCATGGGTATGATTAAATCTTAACGTAGCAAAGCAACAATCCACATTAGCTCCGGACCTCCCTGGGTCATGGGGGTTAGTTGGGGAGGTGTGGGTGAGGGAGACATTACGGGATTACAGCAAGCACTTATAATGAGTATTTCGACTCTGGGGCATGACAAAAGTAGCAACAGGTACGTAAACACCCAAATACTTGATGTATATAACGCGCATAAGGAACTAAACATAAATACTCCTACCAACAGCCCTCGCTACAACACCTTCCGCCCGCCGCATGACACGACATTCACCAAGAAGAAGTAAACCACAACGCCCGGAGCTCTGGGTGTGGTAGTTGCTCCAGCTTGTCTCTTACGTTACTAGAAAGGAAGAACGGTCACTGACGTATGATTCTCCGTCAGATTATTACAAAAGTGCTGCTGGAACAATAGGAGGTTCCAGCTCGTCTCAATGACAACTACTGTACTGGAGAATGTTATAGGAGCCTTGAAATCTGTTTATGTCGGAGTTATTTACCATAAAACTCACAGAATATGTCCGTCTCGCTTTCCTCCTAAACGGTCTGGCAAAATCTTGAAGCCAAAACAGCCAGTTACTACGGAGGAGGTCGTAAATTTAAGATAGTCAAACGTTTTATGCCATTAGTTTTGCCGTTTTCTGAACCTTATTTACTGTACAATCTTTCTCTAGAAGCTGAAGCAAGTGTAGAAGATATACCGGTATATGGCTAATTTAATTTTCTCACTCCCTTCTGAGGCCCCACGTCCTGTTTCTTGCTTCAACTGGCTGTCACTCCGATAGTCAAAGCCTGTTTTCGAGCAAAGATTACAGCACAATCTTACACTAAGTTATCCATGACCCCCTTGGTGTGCTGTATACCCACTGCCCTTGACTATAAAAACACAACATTCTTATTTGATTATTTTCAGCACAACTTTAACGTCACTAACTTTACCAAATCGCCACTAAGATGTAGAAAATCTAAACTGATTTATTAGAAAAAAATTATTCTAGCATACTCTCGGATGAAAAGGTACTGAACAGAATCTTGAACAATGAACAAAATCTTGAATACTGAACAATATCTGGAATACTGAACAAAATATAGAATACTGAACATTAGAACAATATCTGGAATACTAAACAAAATATTAAATACTGAACAAAATCTAGAATACTGAACAAAATATTGAACACTGAACAAAATTCGGAATACTGAACAAAATATTGAACACTGAACAAAATCTGGAATACTGAACAAAATCTGAAATATTAAACCCAAATATGGAATACTGAACAAAATCTGAAATATTAAACAAAATATGGAATACTGAACAAATAAGGAATACTGAACAAAATCCGAAAATGCAATGATTGGAAGATTGGAGAAAGGGAGGCCACTGATTAGGAGACAATGAAAGGGTATGGCTATGATGAGACGATGACAGGTGAAGAGTGCAATGATTAGGAGAAGGGAGGGAAGTGATTGGGGGAAGGGGAGAGAAGTGATTGGGGGAAGGGGAGAGAAGTGATTGGGGGAAGGGGAGAGAAGTGATTGGGGGAAAAGAGGAGGGAAGGGCAGTGATTGGGAGTCAGGAGGAGGGGAAAAAAGTTAATGGGGGAAGGAAAATATGTGATTGGGAGACGGAAGGAGGGGAAGACCGTGATTGGGAGAGGGGGAGGGCAGTGATTGGGAGAACCTAACCTAACCTAACCTCACCTATACCTATGCTTTCAACTTTAAACCTCCTGTTATGCGTAATTTAATGGTTTGACATAACAATAAAATTATTTTTGTCCTTTAAACCCCTTTATCATGAATTATAATTACTATGATTACTTATGCTGACTCCCCTATTTTACCTGAACTTAAGAGCAGTGTGTGTTTAGGTACTTAAAATATTGTAAAGTGTTGTGTAAGTTTTGCCCCCATTACATAAGTAATTGATCCAGCATAGATGCATACTTCTAAGAGAAGTGTGGCAGACTCTCTCCTTCCCTCTTCTCTATCTCTGTGGTCAATGTGGCAGACTCACTTTCCCTCCCTCTCTTTTCCTCCCTGTGTGGTCAGTGTGGCAATCTCTCTCCACCCCTCTCTCCCTCCCTCCCTCTTTTACCTCTGTGGTCAGTGTGGCAGACTCTCCCAGCCCCACTCGACTCTCCCTCCCCTTCTCTTTCATCACCTCCAATGTTTACGTACCTCCCCTTCCCCTCATGGTCTAAATACTTCCCCTCACCTCGTGCGTTCCACATCTTTTATTAATGGTTATCACATATGTCCTCCTTACACCATTTATCACTTATCCCTAATTCCCTAAACATTCCATCAATATCATACTTATCAATCCGTATATAAACAATACAAACTATTATCAATCAATATGGGTTAATACAAGGCGATAAATAGGAAGTAAGGAAGAATAGGACAGTGAAAATTTATGCAAAAGGAAATCCAAACTAGGAACAAAATGTCGAAGATTCATTTTTTTCGTCACTTTGTTTCGACTATTGATTCGGGAAGTTAAATTACCATAGCAAAAAAGTAGCCAATCAGCGTGAGATTTATTGACAGAAAACGTATATAATTGGCAAGAGTTATCGACATTAGAAAACATATCCAATATCCAGTGGGTTACCGACACAGAAAACGCATCCAATCAGCGTGAGGTTTGCAATTAAACCCATCCAATCAGCGTGGGCTTTAAAAACAGAAAATATATCCAATCAGCGTGGGTTTACGGAGAGAGAAAACGCATCTAATCAATGTGTGCGTCGTGTGTGTGTGTGTGTGTGTGTGTGTGTGTGTGTCTGTGTGTGTGTGTGTGTGAACTAAGCTATAAGATCCACAGTGAATTTGTGTGCCGTAATTCTTTCTATAATCTTTATCCAATTTAACGCCAATATCATTTAAGGTGTAATGATTCACTTAGAAATCTTGGAATCTTTCTCGCCTTCCCATTCATCATCATTAAACTTTAACCACTTGCTGAAATAAAATTATCTGACATTAGCCAAATACTATAATAAAAGTGGTAGTGAAGAGGTTAAACATTGTATAATAGGGGCAAGAATAGAGTTTTTCCTTCACCTGAACATTAACTCCCAGCTTATTTCCTCTGAAGAATTGACACCCTAGCACTACCTGAGGGCTATATTAGGCTAGGTTAGGTTAGGTTAAGATTAGCTTTTTAGGTTAAATTGTTAGGTTAAGTTAGGTAAGCACTTAAGTGGTTAACAAGCTCGGGGTTATTTTTCAGGTGATCCAATTGAATTCACAGCAGCACAATTTTATTAAGTTAATTCATTAGTAGGTTAATGTAACCAAAAAAAATGAACTTACCGAAGACAATGAAAATGAACTAGACTTAATCACCATTAATCCAAACTAAGCACCATTAACCTATATTAATTAACATTATCCGAACCAAACATTAACTTAACCTAAGTCCGAAAAAAACATGATTCTGAGCAAGTTAGATTAAGCCACTGTTCAATTGGTTACGTTGGGCTAGGTTAAGTTTTATTAGGTTAGGTTCAATTAGGTTAACTTTGAAAGATTTACATTAGGTTCGGTTAGATTAGGTTAACTTTTACTAAATCACGTTAAATTAGGTAAGATTAGGTTAACTTTTACTGAGGCACGTTAAATTAGGTTAGGTTAGGTTCAATTTACTTTGATTTCTATATTACGGTCTTTACATGTTGTGACACTGTGAGATTCATACATATAGGAACTTGTCAGCGTAGAGGGGAGAGGAGGAGGGGGTGGTGATGAGGGGAAAAGTGTGTCGTGTGCAAAGAGGGGGGTGGGGGGAAAGCAGTTAGATGAAAGGGGAGGAGAAAACTGGGAAGGGAGATAGGATGGGAAGAAAATAGAGGAAGGGGAAGGGAGGAATGAGGAAGGAGGGAGGAAGGAAATAAAAAAGAAGGAAGGAAGGAGGGAGGAAAGAAGGATGGATGGTTGGATGGATGGGAGAGGAGGGAGGTAGAGTAGGGATGAAGGGAGGGAGGGAATAAGGGAAAGATGGCTGACAGAGGGAGGGAGGGAGGGAGGGATCACAGAATTATTGTTCAGGTAAGTCGTCAGGGTCGAATTTCAATGACAGTTCGGTCATGCTTGCTTGCACACGTACACAAGACTCGGCCAACAAAAAACACACACACACACAAAAAACATTCCTTTGATTTTTGTGGGGAGGTCGACGTGTTCTACAGAGCTCTCTTTAATCAATGTGCTCGAAAGGATCATCAGTTTGAAAGTCATGGGGGCGAGAGAGAGAGAGAGAGAGAGCGAGAGAGAGAGAGAGAGAGACGTGGGTGTTCTCCAAGCGGGACATGTGACTCATTAGCAGTATTTCCTTTAATATATATCGTACGACTAGTCTAAAGTGGAAACAAAAATGTGTCTTGGTTTCTGATGGAGTCCGTCTGAAGTATTGGTATCGAATAATTTTTTTGGCGTCCAGATATATATACATACGTACACTTATACACAGACACATTCATGCATATTCTTTCTCTCTCCGTCTCTCTCTTTATATGTATACAATGTTTGCTTCTATCATCTATAAATAACATCAATATTTAAGGGCACTTATTTTTTTTTTTTTTAATAGACAAGACAAAAGTCACATCCTCAGGACCTGAATACTTAACTGTACCTTCTGAACCTCATTAAAAAGTAAACTTATAGAGTAATAATCAATACTTTACATTCCCTTATTAAATCACAGAATCCTAACTACCAAAATGAAAAAATTATCATAGCATTATTGAAGTAAGGAATTTATCATAAACCTTCCATGTTGCGATGTGGTTATGAGGCAAGAGTGACGCCATGAGGTCTGACTTGCCTCGGTTGGCTTGCTGGCGAGGAATTAAAAGTTTGAACTCTACCGTGACGTGATCAAAGGTATGAGAATGGTCGAGGATTACCTGTTACCTGTACTATCCAAACCATCATGTTTTTTTTTCATTACACCTAACTGTTGCTCTAGCACTGATAAACTACGATAGTATATGAAAAACAAATATTAAGAAGTAAGAAGAGTCGCCTGAAGATTAGATACCCCCAATTTAGTTCACCTGACGATTCAACACATTAACACTACTTGGGGAATACGTTATGTTTGGTTATGTTTGGTTAGATTATGTTATTATATGTTAGTTTATGTTAGGGTGTTTAATAATAAGGTTAAATACGCTGGGATATCTAATCATGGGGGTTATACGATATACTGTACAGGTAGTCATAATGCTCTGTGGCAGGAGTTCTCTACATCGTGATAATAAAAGGGGTTTGGTGGGGATGACACCTTTAAACATGAACATATATAGTGTAGTGTTTCTCGCTGGTATGAAAACTATTAAAATATTTGAGGGTAAGAGTCTTTGATAATATTCTTGAAGTGATTACAGAGGAAATTAACTACAGTTCCCGATAAAAGACAATTGAAAAAAAAAAGAATATGGTGTCTTATGTTACATCAGCTACCAGTGGTGTCGCCCCGCTATATGGATAACCTTATATCTGAGTGTATATGTTAGGTTAGGTTAGGTTAGGTTAGGTTAGGTTTATGTTGTATACTATCTGGAGTAGCTGTGAAATATTAAGTAAAGGTTATATAAAGTAGCGCTCGTAATAACAGTACACGTTTCAAAGGAGATTTATATCGATTCTTAAATTCCTTTCATGTTAAGATTATCTGCATTCTATTTTATATTATTAGTAATCTCTTTAATCATAAATGGCTTCACATAAATAGTATTTAATGATATTCTGTTGTTCATTATTCTAACTAGAGTTTCATAGGCATAATAGAATAGAGTGCTTTAGGGTATGTGAATCGCTTTCGTTAATTCGAGTGTCTATGAGGCTCTGGTGGTGCAGGTTTATTGAAATTTTATTTCTATTAAAGTATTTCTCAAATGCCACAATACACCATCAAAGTAACATGTTCGTATCACATAAGCTGAAGTAGAAAGTTTCCAAAGGTTTTACATTATAAAGAGTCAAACTAGTATATTTAAAAGGAATAAGACCGCCTTGGAGTAAAAATACTCCTGCTAACCTAACCTAACCTACATAAACTAAAAAATACTCCTCCTAACTTAACCTAACTTTACACCACCAGTTTCAGAAGTCCCCCTCCCATACCGCTAATTTCCCCGTGCTGGCCTGACCCTCACTGCCGGAGTGTGAAGGCTGTATGAGGGTAAACTTGGATGTTTTCCACTTATATGACGTGACAACAACTGTGAGTGAAATGATCTCACCTTTTACGGTCGTTAATCCCTTACTTTACGAGAGAGTGAGAGACCTTACGAGTGAGTGAGACCTTATGAGTGAGTGAGAGGCCTTACGAGTGAGTGAGAGACCTTACGAGAGAGTGAGAGACCTTACGAGTGAGTGAGAGACCTTACGAGAGAGTGAGAGACCTTACGAGTGAGTGAGAGACCTTACGAGAGAGTGAGAGGCCTTACGAGTGAGTGAGAGACCTTACGAGAGAGTGAGAGACCTTACGAGAGAGTGAGAGACCTTACGAGTGAGTGAGAGACCTTCCTGTGCCGTTTACGATACCTTAATCCTGACCACCAGCGCTAACCTTCGCTCGAGTGACTTTTGGGGGATAATGGTGTGAAACTGTGACTGTGGTGTGTTGAGTGTGTTGTATGTCGAGTGTGTTGTATGTTGAGTGTGTTGTATGTTGAGTGTGTTATATGTTTAGTGTGGTGTGTGTTGAGTGTTTAGTGTGGTGTGTGTGTGTTGAGTGCGTTGTGTGTTGAGTGTATTGTGTGTTGAGTGTGTTGTATGTTGAGTTTTGTTTGTTAAGTATTGAGGGTAGAGTGTGTTGTGTGTTGAGTTTGTTGTGTGTTGAGTTTGTTGTGTGTTGAGTTTGTTGTGTGTTGATTTTGTTGTGCGTTGAGTTTGTTGTGTGTTGAATGCTGAGGATGAGTGTATTGTGTGTTGAGTGTGTTGAGTGTGGTGTGTGTTGAGTGTGTTATGTGTTGAGTGTTTTGTGTTGAGTGTGTTAAGTGTTGTGTGTGTTGTATGTTGTGTGTGGTGTTGGTTGAGTGTGGTGATGATTGAGTGTGGTGATGGTTAAGTGTGGTGATAATTGAGTGTGGTGATGGTTGAGTCACTTGAGTGTGGTGTTGGTTGAGTGTGGTGCTGATTGAGTGTGGTGTTGGTTGAGTGTGGTGTTGGTTGAGTGTGGTGTTGGTTGAGAGTGGTGATGATTGATTGTGGTGTTGGTTGAGTGTGGTGTTGTATTAGTGCGGTGATGATTAAGTGTGTTGATGATTGAGTGTGGTGTTGGTTGAGTGTGGTGTTGAGTGTGGTGTTGAGAGTGTGGTGATTGAGTGTGGTGATTGAGTGTGGTGTTGCTTGAGAGTGGTGATGATTGAGTGTGGTGTTGGTTGAGTGTGGTGATGATTGGGTGTGGTGATGGTAGAGTGTGGTGATTGAGTGTGGTGTTGCTTGAGAGTGGTGATGATTGAGTGTGGTGTTGGTTGAGTGTGGTGATGATTGGGTGTGGTGATGGTAGAGTGTGGTGATTGAGTGTGGTGATTGAGTGTGGTGTTGCTTGAGAGTGGTGATGATTGAGTGTGGTGTTGGTTGAGTGTGGTGATGAATGGGTGTGGTGTTGGTTGAGTGTGGTGTTGGATGAATGTGGTGGTGATGATATGACTCGTAAGCATAGGAGTATAACATTCATTTAAGCTACCCCTGCAACACGTAGTCATAGAAATTTTGACCGTTTTCTTTTGATTATATTCTTGCCAAACCACAATAAACAGAAATATTAACACAAGAACAGAAAATCTCCATGAACGGTGTGGTATATGAAGATGGTCAGAGCTAATGACAAAGTAAAAAAAAAAAGTTAAATAAAAAAAAAAAATATGTCAATCCTCGGTTTCACAAATGTACAAAAGTGACAAAATACTAACATATTTTGACAAAGGTTTGAATGAATATAAAAAACATTTGTAAAATATGGAGCTGGATTTAACTAGTGAATAAAGTACTTTGAGGATGATGCAATAGGTGTGTTTACCAGATAAAAGGAAAGCCAAATAATGATTATTCTGATCGCATGGACATTAACCCACCTAACCTAACCCCCAGGTATCGTTAGGGTGTTTAATAATTAATCAACAGGTGAAATAAGTTAGGGGCTAATCTTCAGGTTATCCAACTTTTTTTCTTTCATTTCCAAGAAACTTTGTTTGAAAGGATGAATTTTATGACTGAATGAATACAAAATACTGAGAGAAAATGTAGTAAATAATAAATAATAAATATGGGGTTGATATTATTTCAGGAACTCAGTTAATATAATGCAGAAAAGAATACTGTAAAAGTAATATGAATTTTTGTCAAGGAAAGTATAAATACGGATTACCTTTACAATTTTCAGGTAATGACAGAATATTGTAGGCCTTGGGGGACTGCATATAAATGGCCCCATTAGCCAAACCACCGTGGGACCAGCTCCAGCCTAGGTTAATACCCGCTTGGCTTGGACGTGAAGCTAGACGAGTATTCAGATTGTGTGCCTGACAGAAGTGCATCGGGAGGGCATTACAGCTATAAGCTCTCTGACAAGCTTCTGGTAAACTGACTTATTAATGGGTCAGAGATATTCTGCAACTCACGGTCGGGGACAGAGACAGTATTGTAAGAGTAAAGTAGTGATCTTGGGCGACACACACACACACACACACACACACACGAAGGAACGTGGTGTTACTCCGCAGTTATGTGGGTGTTGTGCAAGTTCATATGTCACCGAGGAATGGTCGGAGACGTGTGAGAACAATAAAGAAATACGTCAACACAGCCCCGGTGACACTCTTCCTCATATATACGTAAATATACAAATAGAAAACATAAATACAACTAGTTTACAATTACTTGTTCCTATCTTGGTGGCCAGACGGGACTGTTATCCTCTCTCCTTCAGAGGTGCCCAGTTCAAGTGAGTGCCCGGCGGTGGCGTGTGTATGTGTGTGTGTTTCTCTGTGTGTATGTTTCTATGTGTGTATATTTCTCTATGTGTATGTTTCTCTATGTGTATGTTTCTATGTGTGTATGTTTCTATGTGTGTATATTTCTCTGTGTATGTTTCTATGTGTGTATGTTTCTATGTGTGTATATTTCTCTGTGTAAGTTTCTATGTGTGTATATTTCTCTATGTGTATGTTTCTCTATGTGTATGTTTCTATGTGTGTATGTTTCTATGTGTGTATATTTCTCTGTGTGTATGTTTCTATGTGTGTATGTTTCTATGTGTGTATATTTCTCTATGTGTATGTTTCTATGTGTGTATGTTTCTGTGTATAATAAATATATAATAATAATGTGTATGTGTTTCTATGTATGTTTCTCTATGTGTATGTTTCTATGTTTGTATGTTTCTGTGTTTCTATGTGTGTATGTTTCTATGTGTGTATGTTTCTATGTGTGTATGTTTCTATGTGTGTATGTTTCTATGTGTGTATGTTTCTATGTGTGTATATTTCTCTATGTGTATGTTTCTCTATGTGTATGTTTCTATGTGTGTATGTTTCTATGTGTGTATATTTCTCTATGTGTATGTTTCTATGTGTGTATGTTTCTCTATGTGTATGTTTCTATATGTGTATGTTTCTGTGTGTATGTTTCTCTGTGTACGTTTCTCTATGTGTATGTTTCTATGTGTGTATGTTTCTGTGTATAATAAATATATAATAATAATGTGTACGTGTTTCTGTGTATGTTTCTCTATGTGTCTGTTTCTATGTTTGTATGTTTCTGTGTGTATGTTTCTGTGTTTCTATGTGTGTATGTTTCTATGTGTGTATATTTCTCTGTGTGTATGTTTCTCTATGTGTATGTTTCTATGTGTGTATATTTCTCTATTTGTATGTTTTCTGTGTGTATGTTTCTATGTGTGTATGTTTCTATGTGTATGTTTCTATGTGTATGTTTCTGTGTATAATAAATATATAATAATAATGTTTCCCAAAAGAGGACAACGACGAGGAGAAGAGGACTCACCCATTCTCCCTCCTGTCTCTTTACCTTTGTGATATTTTAATGACATTATTATATACTAAGTATGAACAGTAGTCTTCAATCATTAGTTTGTAAATAAATATAATTTATATAGAACTTATCTTTTGACAGTAGAAAGAAAAGTAGGGGGAGGATAACGAGGTGGAGGTGCAGAAGGAGGAGGAGGAGGAGGAGGAGGAAGAGGAAGAGGTGGAGGAGGACGAGGAGAAGGAGGAGAAGAAGGAGGAGGAGGAGGAGGAGGAAGACGATGAGGAGGAGGAACAGGTGGTTCAACTTGGTGTTAATTAATCCGGAGTTGTACGTATAATGACTACTTGTATGTGTTCACCTCAAACACTCCGGTGTCTTAATGAGTCCCTTAAAGTGCTACGTGTTCCTTTGAGAGGTGCTACACACACACACACACACACACACACGCACATGCACGCACGCACACGCACACACACACACACACGCACACGCACACACGCACACACACACACACACACACACACACACACACACACACACACACACACACACACACACACACACACACACACACACATATTTACCTGCATATACAGAGAGAAGTCTTATCATCAGTCGCAGGAAGGTGTGTCTGTACAGGGGACATGTGCCTTTACCGGGAATCTGTGTCTATACCGGGAAGTTAAATCTATACCAGGAATATACAGTATACCGTACCTGTACTGGGAAGTTAAATATATACCGGGAACGCTCACTAACGCTGGCCCACTAACTGGTACTGTAGTGTAAATGACTTTAAACATAGAATGATATACAGTGATACACGCGGGTCTTGTGGGAAGTCAAACCTGGTCGAGTTTTGAATTCCTCTCTAGGTGATGCTTGATACACCCTGACATGTGAGTAATGAGGCTTCGGTGAAGCAGATCTTCAAAAAATTCCCAAATGTGGCTTTAACGAGTTCTTTAACGTTTGTATTATACAATTTTCTTCAGGATAAAACGATGTTGTCCATAAATGGATTTTAAAGAGAAATTCCTTGTTCTTGGAAACTTCAAATATTTTTCATTGGTCTTAACAGATAATGATGTAATAATGCTATCCTAAGTTATTTTTCAATAGTCTTCCAGTATAAAACAAAAAATTATAACCACTTTAATTCGATGTTATTAGAATGATTCCAATATGCGATTAATAATGTTAAAAATTATTATCTTTTTAAAAAACCTCTAAATCTAAAAGAAGTAATTTAAGGCAATGAATATCATACAAAAGCCGCGGAAGAATAGTGAATGTTTCAGCTACTACATCGTGCACACATTACCTCGGCCTCCTCTCACACCCGCTGTTTCCGTCTCTCTCGTAAAATAGAATAAATTAGCTAATGCAAATACACGACAATGCACTATAAGGAGCCCGATAAATTTCCTCACATTGTTTGTTCCTTTTGATGCTGCTCTACCTCACGGCCCACACCAGGCAACAGGGGCGATATTTCCCTTCTGTTCCCCAAGATTAGATCTATAATGCAAGTCTCACGGTGGAGACCATCCAGGTGTGCCCGGGGATCTATATAGATATTCATATACATATATCTTTCAGGGGTGGGTGGCGGAGGCTAGCTGAAGGTAAAGGCGTCTCTAGCAAAATAGTGCGGGCGATCGTAAAGCAAAATTTTACGAGACCGGACGACAAAGCGAAAATGCGTGTATGTTGGGGTAGCGTCGCCTGGGTGTCGTCCCGGCCATGTTCCGGCATCTGCTCGCGCGTCCACCAGGAAAATTGACGACGACACACACTCTCGCTCCGCAGTCAAGTGAGAGGAATTGAAAGCGAAAGCCAGAATAGATTGCGGATGTTATTTATTTATCTATCTAAAATCCTTATTGAACCCCCCTCCCCCGACTATTTACATGAGCTTAAACAAATCACATTAAGATTCACGAGGAATATGTTATTATACAATATATAATCACATTCGGTAACTATATTCCAATTTTAGAATAACTCAGGTCCTCGGCTCACAGCACGGCCCCGCTGTATTGCATATATTATACAACTCACTACATCTCTTCCTGCTTCATTATTATGTTCACTCCAACAGGAAATGTGTGAAAGCGAATTGTTAATTAGATAATAAGTTCTCTCTTCCGGAATTTGTCATACGGTATTTTTATTAGTTTGGGCTGTACAGTACAGTAGTCCCGGTCATATCTCAGAGTAAGAAAACAGGTAAATTCTACCCGACGATGTAAACACTCCCGCGACGGCCATCAAGACTTGCTGGATCAAGTTTACTTTCCAGTTGTTTACCCGCGGCGGCTGGGCTGACTCAGTACCTGGCTCCAAAAGACTTCACCTCCGTGTCTAGCTCTTCAATTTCCACGAATTTCACATCTTGTGACTGGCACAACCTCCCCCCTCCCCAAGAGTCCATGTGGCTGTCGGACGGCCAGAGTAAATCGTATTTCAAAGTCATACTTTCTTCTCAAAATCTTTCTTCTTTTCAGTTTCGTACAAAGAAGGAAGGAAAAATATATGTGGTACACAAATATCGTAACACTGCCGACACCGAGTTTGTCGCAGAGAATGATAAACCACAGATTCTACGAGGCGCCTCTTGGCTTTAGATATGATGGCTGATGTGTGGAGGACAAGACGAGCGACAGAATGAGAGGTGATAGAGAGGAGGATATTGACGTGTGTGGTTTCATTAGCGGGTTACATAAGCCGTGGACCAGCGGGAGGGACGTGTTGATCGAAACATTTGTGGAAATATGATGTTAATTTCCCCGTAACACTGATCATAACAGTGGCGATACACTATGCAAAGAGGAGATCCTGTACACTGAACATCAAGGCGAGGGATGCTGTGAGTACAATCAGAGTTCCTAACATGATGTACGGCTGCAAGAGTCCTGTCAAGGAGGACTGAGGAGAGTAGGAGCACTAACAGAGGCAAACACTCCACAAGAGGGAGGACTAAATAATGATACAAAAGTGAATATATGAGAAGTACAAATTAGAAAATGACCTGTGCCCGGGTGGGCTTTCCCCATTAAAAAACATACGATATAGGAGTTATTCCTGCTCTTCCTGTTGTTCTCGTTCTCTCATTCTTCTTCTGTTCTGCTTCTTTCGTTTTCATCCCTATAACGTCTTCTGTGCCCCCAAATAGCCACGAGAAAAGGGTTACACGAATAAACTTAAATACTTGAAATTAACATCATTGGACGTGATACAAAATTTGATAAAAAGAAAAAAAATAGTTGGTAGTTCAGTCAGCAAGGTTGGTAAAGTGGTGGTCATCGGTCACAACCACAAGTTGAATGTCAGAACTTTCAGCTAACCTAACCTAACCTAACCTGAGCATGCTGATTAGTAAGACTATGGTAAAACATTTGATTGTGGGATAATTAGCGGTAGTAATGACGCTTGAAATAGTTTAATGAAATTTTTTTAATGCCAATTACTCGCCAACTATGGTTTTCTGGTGTGATTTTTGTGTGTTTTTTTTGTGTTATTCTGGAAGTATTTAATTAGTCAAACCCAATAAATTCCAATTCCGAGAGAAAGTATTTTCCGGTCCACACACACACACACACACACACACACACACACACACACACACACACAAACACACACGCACACAAATATATATCAAACGTTCAGAAACATACACAGCACCAACTAATAATTATTACAAGTTATTTTCCTTTACGAAACAACACCAGGTACACAATCAAACCTCCGAGGTGGGTTAGTGACCGAGATAATGAAGAAACTGCTCATCATCAAAACGTATAATAACATGACCATTTCTTAGTGAATTAAACTCTTAAAAATCTGACCTCTAAAATATCCTACCCCCCCCCTCCCCCGTCAAGGTACCCAGGTACGCAGTTTGTTTTGTTTTTCTTCTCCGAGTAACTTAAATAATGTCAAGTTTTTCAGTACCGCTCGTCTTACAGGTGAGTATGTTGATCTGATAATAATCGTTGTTTATCTCTCGTATTGCCTAAGACCAGCGGTGAATACAAGTGATGTAAAGGAAGTGATTTGTTAACGACGGCTTATAAAGGTTAACATTTTTCTAGGGATATATTATATAATACCTAAGGTCACTCAAGTGTTAATAGTGTATAATAACTGACAGCTCTGAAATCATGAACGCTGGACTAATATTTCTCACTGGATATAAATGGAGATTGTTTTTTTGGACTTTGGACAACATAATCTTTAGAGTTAATGTTTCTTAACTGAGATGTAACAGAAGTGATACTTAAAGGTCCTAAAACGATAAAAATAATGACAAAACAAAACCAAAAAAATCCTCAGTGGAGATAAACCCAAAACTGTTGCTCAAGTTTGTCAAAATTGCAACTTTTCTATCAAGAATCCCACTACGATACATGACATTATACCTTTAGAAGCTAACATTTCTCTGAGTAATAATGAGACACTCAGACGCGAGTTGGAGCCAAGTTCTTCCTTCACACTCCACAGACAATTATATGTTCGTAGGAGTCGCTGGTCCACACCTTAGATGTCAAGTGTTGTGGTATCGTATCAAGGTACCATTATGACGCCCAGGTATCAATATTATTTCAGACAAAAATACATAAAAAAAACATGACATATGAGAGTACAAATCCATTTCGTTGTTATGTATTTGAGGTAATAAAATCATACCTGGTCTGTATGATTACCGCGGTATAATAAAAGGAACAGTATAATCATACCTGCGCAGACATCCACGTATTATAGACCAGGTATGATGAACACGGTGAAGGAGTCTCACTTTTTGACCACTTGACTTTTATCACGGTATTTGTTGCGTCAAGATTTGGTCGGTTGGTTTTTGTTAGTTGTTTATCCTGGTTTTTGTGACGTTTTGATCCCTAATGGGTGTTGAGGACACATAATGATGTTTTAATTAATCAAGCTTGTCTGGGAAGAGTCCAGGGTATACGGAGACTGAGTGGATACAGCTCTCGCCTCCTGTACCATGGGTCGCTGGTTCGTTGGTTCGTACCCGAGGCACCCTTAGTCGACCAAGCTGTTAATGGATAGCTAACTTTACCGCTGGAAGTAAAGGCAGTTAAGGGAAATGCAGGCTTAGTATTCAGTATGCTGCATCCACACTGCCCCTAACGGCTCGTCAGGCCCGTGGGATCCACTTTTACTGAGAATACATAAACAAGTAGGACATACACACACAAACATACATACATTCACTCAAATACGCACATGTACGTTCACACAAATACACTCACATGCTCACATATATTTACATATATACAGACATACACGTTCATATATAGACACACACACACACACACATAAATCCTGCTCCTCGACAACATAACCTTGAGCCCAGGTATAGTTGAGGATACCATCTGGACCAACATACCACCTGGACCAACACACCACCTGGACCAACACATCATCTGGACCAACACACCACCTGGACCAACACACCAACACACCACCTGGACCAACACACCACCTGGACCAACACACCACCTGGACCAACACACACCTGGACCAACACACCACCTGGACCAACACACCATCTGGACAACACACATCTGGGACCAACCCCACACCACCTGGACCACCCACACACCACACCCTGGACCAACACACACCTGGACCAACACACCACCTGGACCAACACACCACCTGGACCAACACACCACCTGGACCAACACACCACTGGACCACACACCACCTGGACACAACCCAGCACCACCTGGACCAGCCACCACCTGGACAACATACCACCTGGACCATGCACCTGGAACACACACCTGGACACACACACCACACACCTGGACCAACATACCACCTGGACCAACACACCACCTGGACTAATACACCACCTGGACCAACACACCATCTGGACCAACACACCACCTGGACCAACACACCACCTGGACCAACATACCACCTGGACCAACACACCACCTGGACTAATACACCACCTGGACCAACACACCATCTGGGAGCGAGAGTCGTACATTGTTTTCGTCACGTCATTCACATCTACACGCACCGATTACTGTACACCTAAACAATGTAATCCAGCGGAAAAGATAATCCACTGAAGAAGATAATCCAGTTTAGAAGGTAATCCAGTGAAAAATGTAATCCCGTGAATAAGGCACTTAAGTGAACGAGTTAATCCAGTGAACAGTTTAATCCAATGAACAATTTAATCCAATGAACAAGGTAATCCAATGAATAAGGCAATCCAATGAACAAGGTAACCCAATGAACAAGGTAATCCAATGAACGAGGTAATCTAATGAACAAGGTAATCCAATGAACGAGGTAATCCAATGAACAAGGTAATCCAATGAACAAGGTAATCCAATGAACAAGGTAACCCAATGAACAAGGTAATCCAATGAACGAGGTAATCCAATGAACAAGGTAATCCAATGAACGAGGCAATCCAATGAACAAGGTAATCCATTGAACAAGGTAATCCAATGAACAAGGTAACCCAATGAACAAGGTAATCCAATGAACAAGGTAATCCAATGAACAAGGTAATCCAATGAACAAGGTAATCCAATGAACAAGGTAATCCAATGAACAAGGTAACCCAATGAACAAGGTAATCCAATGAACAAGGTAATCCAATGAACAAGGTAATCCAATGAACAAGGTAATCCAATGAACAAGGTAATCTAATGAACAAGGTAATCCAATGAACAAGGTAACCCAATGAACAAGGTAATCCAATGAACAAGGTAATCCAATGAACGAGGTAATCCAATGAACAAGGTAATCCAGTGAAGAAGGTAACCCAATGAACAAGGTAATCCAATGAACAAGGTAATCCAATGAACGAGGTAATCCAATGAACAAGGTAATCCAATGAACGAGGTAATCCAATGAACAAGGTAATCCAATGAACGAGGTAATCCAATGAACAAGGTAATCCAATGAACAAGGTAACCCAATGAACGAGGTAATCCAATGAACAAGGTAATCCAGTGAAGAAGGTAATCCCCTTCATAAATTAATCACTTAGCAAGATGATAATCCTCGTCTATTATGAGATGCGAATTAGGGTACTGTGAAG
>NW_024731518.1:340000-447500 GCF_018991925.1 Homarus americanus | reverse complement strand
ACCCAACACCTATCTATCATAAACTAACACCTGTCTATCATAACCCAACACCTATCTATCATAAACTAACACCTATCTATCACAACCCAACACCTATCTATCATAAACTAACACCTGTCTATCATAACCCAACACCTATCTATCATAAACTAACACCTGTCTATCAAAACCCAACACCTATCTATCATAAACTAACACCTATCTATCACAACCCAACACCTATCTATCATAAACTAACACCTGTCTATCATAACCCAACACCTATCTATCATAAACTAACACCTGTCTATCATAACCCAACACCTATCTATCATAACCTAACATCTGTTTATCAGAAGAAGAAAAAACAACAACAATAAAGGAATGGAAAATGTCAGGGCCGGGTGGAACTTCCCTCAGGTAGTTCTTCTTTTTTTCCTAGAGTTAAAGAAACTCATTCTCATGCATAGTGTGTTTTTTATACAGGATACACGGCGACGAGACCTGTGTGACAACAACGTGTGGCTTGAGGGTAGGTTGGCTGTCAGGAACTGTTGTGTGTGTGTGTGTGTGTGTGTGTGTGTGTGTGTGTGTGTGTGTGTGTGTGTGTGTGTGTGTGTGTGTGTGTGTGTGTGTGTGTGTCAATCATTCACTCATCATTTTTTATTATACTTCATTAGTTTAGCGATAGTGGATGCAGTGTGTTTTCATCCACCCATCTATTCATCCATCTCATCCATCCATCCATCCAACACTGAGGTTTTCAATCACCACCTCCCAAAAAGTCGGTTCGATTGCCCTTCATAACGCCACCGTATACTTATTTCAAGGTTCCTCAGAGCAGATTATGGCTGGGTCACGATCCTCTCATTGTCGTAGATTATTTTACAAGTTGGTCAGATGAAAGAACCACAACCATTATCTCCAAGAGAACTTACTTGTTGTTTTTATACTGAAACTATTTATTACCGCCCGAAAAAGTGGATCCCAAAACACTGACAACATGTTAGGGGCAGTGTGGATATAGTACACTGTCTACTAAGCCTTCGGTATAGATGCAGGGAGACAGTGAGAGCTGGGCATTGTACTATATCACCTTCATTTCCCTAATTGTATAGTTAGGTACTCGTTTAGAGCTGGGCGGACTCGGGGTGCCCTAACATCGAACCAGCGACCGTTAGAAGTGGAACTGAGTGTTGTATCCATTCGACCGTCGCACCTTCTTGCCTCGGGATATTAACAAGATTAATGACCCATTGTGTATGTTGCTCAGGTCTTTATTTATTGTCACATATTTACAGTGATTATTATAACACAATAAGGAAGAAAGGAATCCCAAACGGCGTATACAAAAAAAAAACATTAACGGTGTTTATGTTTTTAATTTTCAGACCAAGACAAATATTGTTCTTGTAGAGAGGTGGTCGATGAGCTGAAGCACCTCACCCACGACACAGGTGTGAGGGTAGCGCCACCACCTGACTATACACCTGCCCATGTGTCTATATTACTGTCATATTATTATTCACAGGGGAGAGATAAAAATATCCTGGTAGAGAAAAAAAATTACAGTAATCGGAACAACTATAGATTAGACACCCCGGTACTTTATTACACCGATGATTAAGATTTGCCACACCTAATGCTAACCTAACCAAGCTTAACTTAACCCTATCTAACCTCCCCAGGTCCCCAGATAGGGTGGTTAATCTTCATGAGAAATAAGTTGGGATGTCTAATTTTCAGGTATACCAAATAATCTTCTATAAGACACAAACTTCCCTCAAGCAGATGGACGAAACCAAGAAGCTAAGCTAACCTAACCTAACCTAACCTAACCTAACCTACCCTCGACTTCATGCACAACCTCTAACCATTGTGACGGCCACATAAACCATTCCACACCCTGACACCGGTAAATAATAATAACAGCAACCAGATCGTATATCACTGTCCTCATAACTTATTCATTTATGCAAGCAATAATATATTCATCCAAGGTACTTATACAACTCCTTCATGATCAAACAACAACTTTAATGATTCAGGTTAACGAGAGGTATTAATATTGATCTCTTATTTACCTACAGTCATGAATATAATGAAGACAGGGGAAGAATAAAACTATTTCTCTTAAACTATAATTAATGAGATAATTGTCCATAATCTTTGTCTCTAATAAAATTGGGATCTAATTATGTGTGATTTTCTCAGTGACAAATTTCAAGTCCTATTGTGTAATATTTTCACTTTGATATAATAAATGAGGTGTGTGTGTGTGTGTGTGTGTGAACGCACCAATAATAAATTCTAAAAGTTAAGAAAACAATAATAAATTATATATTTTAAGTGACCAAACGTTTTGGAACTTGCTTATATGTGAGGCAGGTCAGGTAAGGCCGCCACCGGGCGAACATTAAAGAGAAAGTGGGCGACACACGGGGTGGTTTGTTTACTCCATGTTGACTGATACATTGTGTGTTGACTGATTGATACACTATGTGTTGAGTGATAACTGTGTGTTGACTAACTGATCATTGTGTGTTAACTGGGTGATCATAGTGTGTTGACTGAGTGATACACTGTGTGTTGCCTGATACATTGTGTGTTGACTGAGTGATGCACTGTGTGTTGCCTAATACACTGTGTGTTGCATGAGTGATATACTGTGTGTTGACTGATGCACTGTGTGCTGACAGCTGTATAACCTACACATTATACACAGACACACAGTGTGGTGCTGCGGCAGTTGTTCATAAAGCCCAACTCTGTGGATTTATACGACAGAGTTCATGGGGTGAATACCAGTGATGTATGATTTATACTGAAAAGCTCTTGTCTGGTGTACAGTAGTGGTGACGGTGTCCACGGCCCGGGGTAACAGATGAGATCATGGTGGGTGTATTTCAGTGTGTTATGATGCCGGTGTGCGAGGGTACCCCATCACCGTAGAAATAAATGATGGTTGAACTGAAAAAAAACACACACACACAACGATATATATACTGTACATCCCCCCTAAAAAAAAATTACATACACGCAGTGAACACCGTCAAATGATGTTTAGTAATCATTTACTGTACAAATATATAAATTAACTTCTACTTTGGTAACGTCACATTGCTAGTAACAATCTTGGAGTAATCTGTTTAGCATTCTTAGGTTAATTACTCACAATGTTCTTTTATCTAGCACAGGTGTACTGGACGTGCACGAAACTTATCGACTACTGCACGAAAAGATCCCTTTATCTAATATGTCACACGCTGCTGTAGTTTCTCTTATATAAAGAACCAAGAGAAAAAACTGGTTCGGTCTTCTGTAGCAGCTTAATTAACATACCTGATGGACAGCTGTTGTTGATAATGATGATGTCTTCTTCAGAGTTGCAGTAAAAAAAATACTACACTGGTAGCAAGTGGAATATTTCTCCCGTGTTAGGTGGTACCAAGTGGCCATAGTATTGGTATACTCGTATAATATAGAGCTAATGTCAGCATAAGTAAAACATCAGTATATACATATACTAGGCAAGGTTAAGACAACAAGTAAAACATTAGCTTATAAAATGTGAACGTTAAGGCTGTGAGCACATCGGCATCGCATCATTTACAGTATGTCACCACGGCAGCGCGTGGAGACATCAAAAGGCAGAGCACTGGCAGGGAAGTCTTTGATGCTTTCTCTAGGGACAAACCCAACTGTGTTGAATCTAGAGCAGCAGGATGAAGAGCTAGAGCCACGACTCATCTCTAAACTCATATGCTGAAGGGGATCAGGAGCCAGAGTTACCACGCCAGTCAGGATTATTTTGTAAAGGTTCCTGCTTTGTGTGTCTGTCTGCCTGAGAGAGAGAGAGAGAGAGAGAGAGAGAGAGAGAGAGAGAGAGAGAGAGAGAGAGAGAGAGAGAGTGAGAGAGAGAGAGAGAGAGAGAGAGAGAGAGAGAGAGAGAGAGAGAGAGAGAGAGAGAGAGAGATAACTTAACATACGTGACCAGCAGAACATCACACTTACAATGGCACCAAACAGCATAATACCACACACACGTACATTTTTTTTCTGCCCAGCTAAAGAGTCTGGCAAATTCTCCTAGTGAAGCCAACACAAGTGTTATATTAAAGGTTAAATTGGGAAAAATAAACGACTATGGCATTTGTCTCGTCACTGTGACATAAGGTAGACGAGACAGACATAGATGGAGAGCGATGGGGTGTGAAGGTACCCATATATCCCCTTCAGGCCATATAAACAGGACTCACATGACACAATCGCCACAACAAGACACTTTTAAGAAACCATTAATGTATCACTAAACTGTCTATGTTAATCAATGTTTTGTTTTAAAGTGATAAACATCCTGAGTGGTGAGTTTTACAAGAGAGGTGATTGTGTTGAGGGCTGGTCCACTGGTTGTGTTCCTCCGGTGATTCATGTATTAAAGATGGTGTGGCATTATAACACTGCCTCATCATACATCATATTTGTGTACTGTTATGAAATGTCTAAACCTGTACTTGTATCTGTATATATGACTTTTGTTTCTATTTCTGGATTAATAAAACTATAACAGAAAAGACTGGGCCTAAAAGTTAGTGTGTTCATCGTCAACATCTCAGTGAACTCATAACACTGACATGGCTGAGTACGGCGAACTACCACCACCACCACCGGCAGACACACCGCTGGGAGGAAGGTCTTTGATGTTTTCTCCAGACACTAACCAATCTGTATAGCGCACACCTGAGCCAAGATCTAAAGCTACGTTTCCATCTTTAAAGGAAAAGTCATCACGAATACCATAGCCAATCCGACATCTCCCTCTCCTCCCTGTCTGTCTGTCTGTCTGTCTGCCTTGACGTTAGCCTGTCTCTGTCATTGCATAAAAACATTCGGAGACTTTACTTTAAGATTTCTATTTATATGTCAAATCACCAGTATTAAACTAATATAAGTATCCTTTTCAGATTAAAGTTAAACCAGCCAAGCCAATAACACTACAACAAGCTCCGGCGAAATTACTTCACCTATTGCATTCTGCTTAGCAATATTCTGCAAGCCGTGAACAACGAGACTCATCCTACATACAATGTCTTTCCCAATACTCCGCCGGCCGACTCGTGGTTCAGCTAGATGCAGCGGGGGGGGGGAGGCAGGAGTTATTGGACAATATGTGGAGCTTGTGTTAATAACCACAACACACTACAGGCAGACATCACCGGCAGCACATGAGCGGCCACAGTGAGCTGGTGAGTCACAGTGACAGTGGCCACAGTGACTGGTGAACACGACGAAGTGGCCCAGTGAGCTGGTGAGTGGCCACAGTGAACGGGTGAGTGGCCACAGTGAGCTGGTGAGTGGCCACAGTGAGCTGGTGAGTGGCCACAGTGAGCTGGTGAGTGGCCACAGTGAGCTGGTGAGTGGCCACAGTGAGCTGGTGAGTGACCACAGTGAGCTGGTAAGTAGTCATAGTGAACTGGTGAGTCGCCATGGTGACCTGGTGAGTGTCCATAGTGACCCAGTGAGTGGCCATAGTGACCTAGTGAGTGGCCATAGTGACCTGGTGAGTCGCCACAGTGAACGGGTGAGTGGCCACAGTGAGCTGGTGAGTGGCCACAGTGAGCAGGTGAATGACCATAGTAAGATGGTAAGTGGCCAGTGACCTGGTGAGTCGCCATAGTGACCTAGTGAGTGGCAATAGTGACCTAGTGAGTCGCCATAGTGACCTGGAGTGGTAGTGAGTGGCCATAGTGACCTAGTGAGTGAGGGGTGACCAGTGACCTGGTGAGTGGCCATAGTGACCTGGTGTGAGGGCCAAAGTGACCTAGTGAGTGGCCATAGTGACCTGGTGAGTCGCCATAGTGACCTGGTGAGTCGCCATAGTGACTAGTGAGTGGCCATAGTGACCTGGTGAGTGGCCATAGTGACCTGGTGAGTCGCCATAGTGACCTGGTGAGTCGCCATAGTGAAGTGAGGGCCATAGTGACCTGGTGAGTGGCCATAGGAGTGGCCATAGTGACCTAGTGACCCAGTAGTGGCCATAGTGACCCAGTGCGGCCATAGTGACCTAGTGAGTGGCCATAGTGACCTGGTGAGTCGCCATAGTGACCCAGTGAGTGGCCATAGTGACCTGGTGAGTCACCATAGTGACCCAGTGAGTGGCCATAGTGACCTGGTGAGTCACCATAGTGACCTAGTGAGTGGCCAGTGACCTAGTAAGTGGCCATAGTGACCTGAGTCGCCATAGTGACCTAGTGAGTGGCCATAGTGACCTGGAGTGGCTATAGTGACCTGGAGTGGCTATAGTGACCTGGAGTGGCTATAGTGACCTGGTGAGTGGCCAACACCAACACCAGAACACACACACACACACACACACACACACACACACACACAACACCACACACACACACACACACACACACACACACACACACACACACACACACACCCCAACAACGAGGTCATGTCGCCGAGTTACCTCAGCGACGGACAGTGATAGTGACAAAGACAACCTTCATTATACATTCACTATCTCCATCTTTCACCTGCTCTCTCTCTCTCTCTCTCTCTCTCTCTCTCTCTCTCGTAGGACAAGACTATTCAAGATATTATTTTATCTTGGTATGATAATTTGGTCGAATTTTTTACCTGTCTCAACATTGACGGAATTTCATCATCACCAAGAACATAAATATCATCATCATCATGTGGCAAAGACTTGGGTGCTGGCGGATCTCTAGCCCTGAATATTTCTCATTATTGAAAATACAGTGACCTAAAAATCCTGGGTTGTCGCGCTGGAGATTTATCTGGGCAGCGAGTGTCTGAGTACGAGCTGCTGTCCACGAGAAATATATCATAATGGCTTTCCCTTCCTCATTATTTCCAGTACATTGTGGACTCAGCTGACAGAATATCATATTTTTTCACCCTCGTAAATTTTTATCATAATTCCAATTTTCTTGTCAGTATCGTTCCTCCCCGTAGTTCACCCTCTCTAGGAGGTTTCAATTTATCCTCTGTTCTGTTCTATTCTTCCTTTCTCTCCCTTCTCTATCGGTCCACACTTAATATCTCCATTTTTTGCGTCTCTTGTCTATTTTGTGTTTTAGTGCATTCTATAATTTTTTTATTTCAATGATGTCTTTATCAACTCCCTGGAAGCCGTTTGAGAAATAGGTTCACATGAAGATTAATCACCCCAACTTTAATTCAAGTTTTCGATTAAACACTGTAACGCTACCTGGGGGTGAGGGGGAGTCAAGCTAGTTTAGGTTAGGTTCGGGTTAGGTTAAGTTTAATTTAGGTTTGGTTGTGTAATCTTAGGTTATGTTAGGTTAAGTTAGGTTAGGTTGTGGAAACAAGAAAAACAACAACAACAACAACAACAAGAATAACAACAACAATAACAACAACAACAGGGACTACTGTATATTAACCCCAGCCATAGTAAGAGTGTAGTGCACCGAGTTATTACGTCCATTTATAACTTTGTCCTGACGGTCTATAAACATCACTCGTGCACAGCCGCTGCAGGGACCCACGTGAAGACATGCGTGAAGGCCTCTCACAATACCTCACCGTAATAATTATTTTCCCTTTACCACTGTCGCCCATCATCTTTAAGACTATTTTCTGAGGCTTTAAATTATATTTTATTTAATAATTCTTGTACTTCTACGTATAATAAAGTATTTTGGGGGGAAAATCTATTTATGATTATTTTATTTGTTTATGTCATTATCTTTACTGAAATGATTCAATTGAAAACTTTGTATTTCTGTAAATCCTAATAACGATGACTGAAGTAAAATTTATCTCAAAGTAGTTTTGTAAATTGTGAATTCATGAATAAAAAGAACAGAACAGAACTAAGCTATGGGTTTATCCATCTTAATCTGATTGGTTACAGACTGAAATACCCATATCTAATGTGTTAACTAGGGATGATTAACACCCCACAACTACGATATTAACTAGGGAAGATTAACACCCCATAACTACCATATTAACTAGTGTGTAAGATAAGACTATGGTGGTCAGGTAACAACAACACACACACACACACGAGGCTCTCACAGTGAAGTCTTTCCCTCAGTAAATCTTCACAGTCCCCTGAAGGCGTCACACAGCGGCGACCACCCGAATTTTGACCAGACGGGACCAGACGGCACGGGGGCCATAAATATAACGTTAAGTGACCCTAAATGTCTGTCTCCTCGCCTGAGACCGTGTTTGGCAACCTAACTGCAGCCAAATTCCTCATCTGGCTGTCATAAACCCGGAGAGTTGTCAGCACAAGCAGTTGGTTGCCTTCGACTCTCACGCCTGTGTCAATTTGTTTGGACACAGATGTCTTCACCCTACCAAGGCCACCAAGTTTCATGAGTGTTTTCCTGTGATAAATATAACTGACAGTGGGACGAGAAAGGAAAAAATAAACATTTATGTATTGCACGAGAATGACTTAATTAAGAGGTAAAACGAAAGAGCATTAATTTGTTTTATTTTCTGAACACGTTTTCTCTGTTAGGTGCAACTAAAATAAATTCATCGCGTTAATACCCCGAAATAAAAATAGCCCGGAGAAAAAATAAAATGCCTGCAGGATAATGGTTTATCACTAAAACACATAGTTAATATATGAATTATTTTTCCCTAAGCAAATGTATCGTCGTGTAAACTAAAACTATTTTTATTAAAAAAAACTCTCGCGCTTGGTAAAATTTACGAAAAAAACAGAATACCCAAAACGAGCTTAAATGAACAAGACTGGTGGTATATTACACTCGGTAAAAAAACAAACGAGACACGTGTTATTTCATTTCCTCAAAAGGTCATGTCATTTGTGAGGTAAATAATACTTTTAAACAACTCTTATACATAATAGTAACTAAATATAGGAAAACGAATTCTTAAGTAATATTAAAGTATGTTAAGTGAAGTGGAAGAACAACACGTATTTACAAGGAGTATAAAAACGTAACTTATATCTGTCTGACTATATATACTTGTAGTTATGATACGCCATTTCCCATCATACATTGTACGTGTTGACAGAGTGGTGGTATTCACACACCACACAAGAGGCTCACGTGATACTCTCCGCCTCTCTCAACACGTACGACTATTAACAACAATCTTGAAAGGAAAAAAAAAGTCGACGTTTATCTTACCGCGATCATCTTCAAAAGGTTCACAAATAGAATTGGACTAATAACGTTGAAATTTGTTGTGGTGTATTTGTGTGTGTGTGTGTGTGTGTGTGTGTGTGTGTGTGTGTGTGTGTGTGTGTGTGTGTGTGCGCGCGTTTGAAAGACCCCCAAGACATAAGTACAATACTAAACTGAGTGATGTAAGTTAGATGTCTTAAACAACAGCAAGGCACTATCCCAGATGTCTTAATTTACAGCTAATGACACGATCCAGTAAAATGTATTCCTACCTGCATAAGGAGTGAGATCTCGATTACTAGACTATACAGGTAGATAATGAGGGCCCGCGCCGTAACAGAGACGTCATCCAGTCACCTGATAACTGTAATCCTCCCCGTGACATACAGTCCACGACCCGTAAAGAATGAAGACGTGACCTTAGACTTGACCTTCTAATACAACTCTGTAATTCCGGGTCGGAGATTGTAAAATAACACAACTCATACATACATACATACATACATACATACATACTCTAGACACAATAAACATGAAGTCCTGGCGCCAATCTTACAATCAGTGAAGTGTTGATACTGTGAGGTCGACGTATGTTTGCCAGAGAACGTGTGAGTTTCCACTGCACACACACACACACACACACACACACACACACACACACACACACACACACACTCCTGCATGCAACAAACTACAACAGACACGCAAACGCATATACATATACATATAATACAATCAGACATACTACGTGTGTGTGTGTGTGTGTATGTGTGTGTGTTGGAAGGTCACCATCAACAGGACAAATTCATGCCACAAAATATAATCACAAGCGTGTTATTTTACAGCCCTGGCCACCACCATCACTACCACCATTACCACCACAACCTCCATCACAACCACTACTACCACTACAGTCACTAGTACCATCACCACCACAACATTCATCACAACCACTACCAACACTATCACCAGTACCACTACCATTACCACCACCAGCTTGTGACTCTAATTGTATCACTTCAAGGTGTGGACCTTGTTTGTGGAGAAAAGTAGATGGTAACTTAACCACCAGAGTACCATTACCCACCACCATTACCCTCCCATTACGAGGACAGGTAATTGAGATGTCTCCACCTGGTCAGAGAAAAAGCGATCACCTGAAGATTAGGCACCACAGCTTATTTCATAGGGTGATTGAGCACTCTAATGTTATCTGATAGGGGGTAGGTTAGGTTAGGTTAGGTTACGTTAGGGTGTGTAAATATCAGGTAAAAATAAGCTGGTGTGTCTAAGCTTCAGGTGATCCAATAAATGTACATTAAGTAGACTGTAGTGTTAAGTTGGACGGACGAACACTTAAATTACGACAAGTGTTCGTTCTTAATGACGTCATACTTGGAGGTGGTTTTTACTCGTCCGTTTTATAATTTTTCCTAATAAATATTTGTTACTTCTCTTCGGTCTTGGAATATTTTACTTACAAATTCATTTACTTTTACTACTAATCAGCGAATGTTAAGTGTCTTTCACGTGAGTCTGGGAACAGTTTGTTGGTAAGTATTTTCTACCATACCTAATAACACCAATTGTCTTCTACCGGTAACACTATTTGTCTTCTCCCAGTAACACCAGTTGTCTCCCTCGATACCCAGTAACACAAGTTGTCTTCCACCAGTAACACAAGTTGTCTTCATTCTACTAGTGTTGAGGATCAAAATTTATTACCAACCGGTCCACTTTCTCTGTTCCAGCGGTCACTGTAAAACCTCGTATGTGGTCCAAGGATATCTGTGTGTGTGTGTGTGTGTGTGTGTGTGTGTGTGTGTGTGTGTAGGGAAGAAGGAAGTAGTATGTTACTTCAAGATCTTTATCGATTAGAAAGAGAACAATCTTTCTTAATGTGAATGGTTGGGTTACAGGAGGTCAGGCTAAGTGAGGTTGTTATATGATGTCACTCTATGTTAGGTTAGGTTAGGTTTGTTTAAGTAAATTATGTTAGGTTAGGTTTGGTTACGTTAGGAAATGATGGTAAGGGAGGGAGGGTAGGGGGGGAGGGAGGGTAGGGGAGGAACGTATAGGTGTGTCAGCGGAGGGAGAGAAGGTGTATGCGTCATCAGCCCCTCAGTGTTGACTCTGGAGTGTACAGTATACAAGCTACCTACCACGTTAAGTCTACCCCTATATTTTACCAGCCTAAATATCATTACTGGAGTCAAGGAGTCACAACCTACGACTTCCTGACCTCACACACTCGCCTCCCTTCCGTCACCCACCTGGTACTCCCCGTAGTCTTTGTCTCAAGGCATACTGAGCGAGACGTTATTTTTATATGACTTTATCTATATTTTAGACTCTAAATCCCATGCAACGATGTGATATGGTGTATGTTATCCCTTGAGGCAATATTTATTCCCGGCGTGGTGTAAGAGGATAGTATGAGAGATGCTCTGACATTCCCTTTCAGCTTTGCTCTCGTAATATTGACGCTACAGCAAGAGGTCATCCACGTGCCGAGCTTTTAATCACGCCGGAGTTTACCCCCTTTTTATACATCAGCTATTCCTCTACAAAGTCTACAGGAAAGATACCTAGTGCAGTACTGTACTCATCTCTTTGCTTCTCCTTTACAACTCGACATACAGACATACTTCTGGCATTTATATTTTCATACAAAGCTTCGTGTCATATTAGGCCACTCTGAAGATTGTTGCATGTGTGTGTGTGTGTGTGTGTGTGTGTGTACTCTCCCCCTCTCCTGTACCTCTATGTATTCTCTAAGCTTACCTTCCTCTTTACACTAACTATTCACATACCCCTTTATCCCTGCCTACCCTCTCTTGAACTTGCCCCCCCCCCACCCTACTCCTACACCTGCCTACCTCACTCCTTGAGGAGCAGCAGTAGCACAGGTGAGACAAGACGCTTGGTTGACGTCACCACGACCTTCAGCCTGGTGGAACAGGAATTGAATGTTTTGAGTTTTGCCATTGGCAACCATTAGTTTATATGTTCACCCTCTAGTCATGCTGTGAGAGGTCGCAAAAGATTTTCATTAGGCCCAGTGGTAAGGTTACTGAAGCGCTGCATATGAAATTTATTTTAAGATATCATATGTCTTACCATCAACAACATGAAGTGTTGTCACTGTACACAGAGTGTGCATGCTTGCACCTATTCCTTAAAATTTATATTTCTTCCCAGTCTTGGATGTAATGCTGTGGTGTGTGGCCATATGTCTGGTCACACAACATAATTTCTGGCCACACTATGTAATGTCTGGCCACACTACATAATGTCTGGCCACACTACATAATGTCTGGCCACACTATATAATGTTTGGCTACACTATATAATGTCTAGCCACACCACATGTCTGGCTACACTACATGTCTAACCACAGTGCATATCATGTTCACATATGCGTGAGAGTCGGGAGTATCTTGTGGGCTACCGGTCTTATTACGGTTCCATAAACTTGATGTTCGTCACACCTCATGCTGGTGGACAAGAGATCGACTGGTGGAAGGTTTACACTTCTCTACTTGCTTTAAATTCATGTACAAAGGCTTTTTATTATCAGAATGTTAAGAGTTCTGTTTAGGACCGACGCCTCTTGTCCTACTCGACCAACTGTTGGGTAAAAAAAGGTCTTGAGGTCATTTGTCTTCTTTAACCTTCCAACTGTACTGAATCCAGGTCACCACTACCCCCCACCACACCCCCCGCCTCCTCCTCCTCCTTACCCCTTCCCCCTTCCTACCTGCACCAATACGCACTTCTCCCTCACCCTTCTCTCCTTTCTACTTGTCTCAATACTTCCCTTCCTCCTTCCTCCCCACCCCTCTTCTTCATAGACTCCCCCTACCTATAGATGCACCGCCAATCCCACCCAGTCTTCCTTCCTCACCGCATAGCCTTCCTCCATCATTCCTACCAACCTACCTCACTATCTTAGCTCCCTCCTATTGTACCCCCACCCCCCCTCCTCACGCGTCTCGGGGTGGTAGTAGTGGTGGTGGTGATGGTGGGAGGATTATGGTGATGATGGTGGTGAAGGTGGTTGTAGTAGGGAGCGAAGGGCCCTTGTGTGTGTGTGTGTGTGTGTGTGTGTGTGTGTGTGTGTGTGTGTGTGTGTGTGTGGTGTGTGTGTGTCCGTGTGTGTGAAACTGATTCAACAGGGAAGTTGTGTGATAGGGACTACCTTGGCGTTCTTTGTGACCAACACCTACCACACACCCTGGCCACCAACTACCACATACCCTACAGCCACTCCGGAGTGTGCTATGTGGTAGGTGGTAAGGTTAACGTTAGGTTGGTTAATTTTAAGATGAAATAAACTGAGGTGCCTAATGTTCAGGTGATCTAATTGTCATAACAGTTCACCTTGTAATGTGAAATTCTGAAAACTTATGAAATCAAAATACTTCTATTAAAGAGACTGATTCTCCAGGTGACGCTCACAGCTCTCACGTGTGTTAGTATTACATTATTCTCACGTCTCAAAAACATGAAACAAATTGATATTCTTTCAAAATTTAATTGATCCTGTGACGTCACCCGGGGAAACAGATCTGCCACCTGCCATTCACTTTATTAAATAGATATTAATAATGTTATTAACATGTAATTAATAGCCAGGGAGAGCAGCCAGGGAGAGAAGCCAGGGAGAGCAGACAGGGAGACCAACCAGGGAGACCAACCAGGGAGAGCAGCCAGGGAGACCAACCAGGGAGACCAACCAGGGAGACCAACCAGGGAGAGCAGCCAGGGAGAGCAACCAGGGAGAGCAACCAGGGAGACCAGGAACCCAGGGAGAGCAGCCAGGGAGAGCAGCCAGGGAGAGCAGCCAGGTTAATAATATATGAATTAACTTTAATTTATCATTTACACATACAAATATATTCTACACATATGAGCCTAGTGAAGAAACTTTACCTGCCACATTAAGTACCGTTGGCGCCATACCTAAATTACCGGGGATTTTTTCCTGGTGACGTCACGCCTTGCATCGAGAGGCTGAAAAAAATTATTAAGTTTTTTTTCCCAACGTAACTATCCCTCGATCTTTTTTTCCCCCAAGATTGAATTCATTTTATGGGAAGTATTGACAATAACGCTGGACAAAATGTGACTCGTGGTAAGATTTTATGAATTTTTGGTAAAAGTCAACCAAATATTCACTGGGATACAATACAGATAAATTAATATAATACATAAAATACCATCAAGTATTATTTAGAAATTTATACAGCACTTTAAAATATTTCAGACAAACAGATAAGTAAATATAATCTTTCTTAATATTCTAAAGGTTCTGACAAACAGTTGTAAATTTTCTACAAGTAATTTCTTGAATGTCCTCGGCCTATGCACATTCCTTATCTATTATCAACAAAACTTGTCATGTATTTGGTCAACATTATTGCTATCTAAGTCTTTGTACTGCACAACTGTATAAACCTGTTCATCACTGAGTGTTAACAGTTAATGTAAAAAGTTCTCCTCGTGGATGTAGTTAAAACTTGTTATTGTGTTGTGTCTTCGTCGTGTGTGGAGCAGTTCTTCACACTCGAATGAATTCTGTGCCAAGTAACGTAGATCATTACTGATGTGTGTGTTAGACTCTTGCATAATCACTGTCGACTTGTAAATATATTTTCCAATGTCATGTATTACTGTTGTTAGTTGTTGTGTATAATATATGAGCCTTAGTTGGGCCAGAAGAGAACGTAACCTGCGTCAACGAGGAGGTCCATTAGCGTCACAACACATGATCAACATGCCAGGACGTTCAGGTATATATCAAAAGTAATGACCGGCGTAAACATACCATTAAGTTGATCAGATACGTCACCAACCTGATCACCGGACCTCAGTAGTGATCATAACGTACAGAAAAAGGCCCACCTAAACTTGTCTTTACAGTGTCCAGGAGTCAGACGTCAGTTTACAAAGATCATACAGGATTCCCGTTTACGCAGGCGATTTCGCACTCACCCAGGGTACATTGCCGACCCGGGGTACACGCACACATATTTATGAACATACAAGAAACGGTTACAGTGTCTTAAATGTTGAATGACAACGAAGAGATTGTGTATACTGTGCTCCGTAAGTATCGCGGAGAAGGTGAGAGAATGGTAGGCACAAGGGACACCAGCCAATGAGATATACTGAATAGTTCTCTTGTCTGACATAATTGCGACCGTAATTTTAGTGAAAAGATACATGAAAAAAGTCATTAATTTATGGCAAACTTACTTAAGATGTGAGACAGGTGAGGAAATAAACCATTATGAATCCTTCCCCAGGCAGCGATGACACTCTGACCAAATGGGACACAGGAGCTGTTGACACAAACGCAGATGTCACTGATGCAGACGACGCAACTGACGCAGATAGAGACGCTAAGATGACAAACTCTTCTTCTTCTTCCTCTTCGAACAAGAGTAGTACGACTGAAAAGAAAATATGAGCTCTTTACTCCCTCCCACAGCACATAAATACCATCCATTACACTGATAACTCAAGAGAAATATATATATCAAAACAGCGAGGGAGAAGGAGAGAAGAAAGGGGGTTTCTGAGTCCGCCCATTGTTTGTCTAGTCGTCCCATCAAGTACTGGGGACGCGCAGGTGTTGGTTCCTCGTTTTGAAATTTGTTTTTGTTCTTCTGTGTTTTTGTTATTGTTTTTGTTGTTTTTGTGTATATTGCTAATGTTGTTGCTGTTCTTGTTGTTATTACAGTTGTTACTTTGTTTTTATTGTTGTTGTTATTGCTATTGTAGTGATTGTTCTTGTTGTTATTGCTATTGTAGTGATTGTTGTTGTTATTGCTGCTGTTATTGTTGTTGTCGCGACTATTGTCATTATTGTTATTATTATTATCGTTGTTTTTGGTATTGATGTTATTATTGTTGTTATTGGTTGAACTTAGTATTTAACGGATATAAAACATTTACTTTATAACTGGTTTAGAGAAAAAATGTTTATGAGCTGATTATACAAATAAACATTAAGTTCCAGTAGCTTGTTTTTCTGACCATTTTTAAGGTCTGCGATTACCACAGCCTTCAAAACCATTCTTATTGCCCGACGTATTTATAACCTAACCTAACCCTTCTTATTCAACGAGATATTTACAAACATTAATAACTTAACCTAACTACTTACTTATCTCATGCAATACTTATAAACATTACTTTTCTTATGCGACACTTACACACGTTAAACTAAACACTTATAACCCCTATTCATCCTGAAAGAGATTTATAGCTTTATCTTAAGTGATATTTATAACTCTTACTTATATTACGTAATACTACAACCATTTCCTATTTTAAGCGATACTTATCAACCTTTACTTACATTAAACGATACTTACCAACCTTTACTTACATGACGAGATACTTAAAACAATCCCTTATTTTACGCGGTACAGTACTGGCAAATTTTAATCCCTTTTCGAAACACTCACAACCCTTGCTTGCTTTACGGGGTACTTTCCGCCTTACTTCATGAGGCACTTACTTCCCCAGACAGTGGCCGTGTGAGTGCCTGGGTGGCGCCACTCCTAGCCCCGGTGACGCTCAAGGTCACTGAATTGATACTGGGAGCCCCCACCCCCCCTTTGAGGACTATTATGTAAGATGCTAACGGAACAAAGTGTGAGGAAGTATACTGTATCTGACTACTGTAGTGGATGGATCAAGTGTCGTCAGCCGATCTATTGCGAGCTGTACTCTGTAACCTCTTGTATCTTAAGATTATTTCATGAAGTCTACTTAGTATATTTATTCTGTAACCTTCTGTATCTTGGACGCTGGTGAGTTGATGTTTTCTTGGTCGATGGATTCTGTAACTTGCTGTACTTTACACGTTGGTTGGATGACGAGTTGTGCAGTACGGAGTTATTCTGAAATGTATCTTGGATTAGTTGGATGAAATACACTTGGTCAATTTAATCTGTATTGTAATTTACACTAAGGTGGTTGGTTGTACAGTAGGTCTATTTAATTTGTATTTTACTGTATCTAAGACGTTGAGTAAATGGACCAATGCTAAGTACTTTTTTGTAAGATTTTGTAATGTTAGTGTTTGTAACGTAATGTCCTCTAGCGTCAAAATGGCTTGTGAGACGAAGGCTGTGGCAGTATTATAATCGAAGTAGTCTTTAATAATTCAGGATACTAAATGGATGATCCGATTAAAACTCAAATCTCCATTTCGGGACGATGGTTTATGTTACACGTTAGGTGGATAAACCAAGTGTTAGTGGGTTTATCACTTATGTACTTATATTAATTATGTAAGCGAGAGGATTAAGGGCTGAGAGGTTTACTCTCCACTAGCGGGAAGACTTATCATCCTCCAGCTTCTACCTCAACTGGTTTATGATACACGCCTGGTGGAGGGGATGACCTAGATTATATAATTGTAACATAAAGACCTTTTAGAATCATACTATGAACCTAAAGGGGCTATATTTTTATGGTGGCTTTAAATATTGTGTTATATACATTCTTACTGACGAAAAAAATGTATCAAATTCTTCGTTTTCGAGTTTGTTGTAGTTTGAAGGAATAATAACTCAGATAATACCATAAGGTTTAGATGGATATAATTCACCAAGACTTAGTTTGTATGCAAAGGCTCGTAAGTGATATCTTTCTCCTACGCGTTAATGACTCCTTTAACGAGAGTGAAACACAGAGAGTCAGTAAAGGTTAACACACCATTAAGTCCTGTGTCCTTGTAGTCAGATTAATACATCCATAAAACACGTTATATTAGTTGATTTACGACCACGTTGATGGCAGCTTGTCAGACCATTTAATAACCCACACTAGTTCTTTGGTCTTTGTAGTGAGGCTGGCCGGCCGTGTTGTTCGTATACCTGGCCTGATTAACTGCGTGTTGGTCCTGCTAAAGTTCACCAGGTATTCACATATAATTATATCATTAGTTTTAGTCTACTACCTGGTGAGTTGTGGACCTGTTGACCTCGGTACTAGTGGAAGTTATAACCTGCTAGAAATTCAATCCAAATGTCCTTAGTATGTCTAGCGGGGAGGGTTTTTAGCTCACTGGTATTAATTCACTACTGTAGGAGAGACTGTATCCTGTAACCGTCGTTGTATTCATCATCGCTGTTGAAATTATGAGTAACACCACCAAGCAACATCGTCGAGCAACACCACGGAGTAACACCATTGGGCAGCACCATCGAGCAACACCGCCGAGCAACACCAGCGAGCAACACCATCGAGCAACACCACCGAGCAACATCACCGAGCAGCACCATCGAGCAACACCATCGAGCAACACCGCCGAGCAACACCAGCGAGCAACACCATCGAGCAACACCACCGAGCAACACCACCGAGCAACACCACTGAGCAGCACCATCGAGCAACACCATCGAGCGACACCACCGAGTAACACCACAAAGCATAACACCATAGTTATCCAAACCACATAAGAAAAATTAACGACCAGCAAGAATTTATTTTGGACATCAATACATTCTAGTTCCTCTCTTGATCAACCTTTTCAACACTAGCTCAATTGAATGGATGAATCACTCTCTGTAATTCGTAGTATTTGAAAGATACAAAACGTCAACCATGAAGACAGAATATAGAGGTATCAGAGATGTCAAACTATTGTACAGTCAGGGAGAGATGTACAGTTGCTATACCTCCCGTGTCATTCATACCTTGTCATACATGAATCCATATACGACTACAAGGGATGATCCGAAGAGCGATTCATGAGACATTAGTCGAATCCCACACTCACATCTACTACTGCGACGTTGCTGCCACATGTAACGGTGTTGAAGGACGGGTCTTAGGCTCCTCCACGCACTCTATATTAACACTGGGATTATTGTAACTGATAAACTGTGTCTGGTTTTAGAATGGGAAAAAACTGATATAAATGTTTATACTGTAGGATCAGTTTTTTTCACGAATTTCCAGATGTTACTTTGTGTATTACGGTTATATTAAGTGTGTATTAGTCTTAGGTAAAAAAAAAACATAAATCAAATGAAATGGTCTTTTGATATTAGTCTCCTCTCCACTGTGGTGCATCAAGGGAACATTGTTACAATATAATAAGGAAGTATCACTAAATTTTTCTCCTTTTCAATATATAAACCAGAAGGTGAAACATACCCAAGTGTAATATATCACGAACCAGTTTATGGAATCTCAAAACATCAACTTTGAACGAAAACTCCTGCGGCAGAGTAATTCCGGCTCATTTGCTTTTACTACTGCATAACGTAAAACCATAGCCCCCATCTACAGTAGCTGGTTTTCGTTCACACTTAGAAACACATTGAACAAATTGGCCACATCACTTAGTTGTTATTTATTTATAATTATTTTTTTCTGATCTACGAATATTTTGTAAGGGGAGGTTAATATGAAGGTGTTTTTTTTTTAAAGGATATTAAAACATAAATTGAACGATAAGAATACGTAGAGTGCAGTGTAACATTCTGGCCTGATATTAGTGATTAGTCATGAATAGAAAGAAGAAAAATGTCAGAAAAAAATACTGTTTAAACCTTGGATAACAGTTACTAAAATGAATGAACTACATGCAATTTGGATAATCGTAAATAATAGTTATTCGCGTCTTCCTTATAATTACACGGGTTACAGCTTGTCATAAACGCCATTCTCTTTTACTGGCAATGTCAACCTGGTTATAGTGCTGCGCGACGATTTGGAGCACTCATGTATGGTCTATACTCTGTTTGCATACTTACATACACACATACATATGCTATATTTTATTTAGTATGCCGTCCAGTATTCGAACCCTCGCACCAGGTCACGTCAGTTCAAGGTCATAGCCACTCTACTACCGGCCATTAAATTTTACGCCTAACAGGAGGTGACCACACTGGCGTAAGTCTAAAGGCCGAGGGGGTGTAGTGGTTAGTGCTTCGGAATAAGCGTCTCTGCAGATTTAAATTAAATTATCTATAAATATACACCACTATAGACAAGTGGGTAAATCTAAAACAGTATAATATAAACACCTGATGTAGACCTTCACGAGGAGGTGCAGTACGACGTGTAAAGGTCACCACCACCAGTGTACGCATCTGTTTATATCCACATTTACACCACAGTCCTAAGAGCCTTTACCTACTAAACACTGTGAGGTACGCAACATCATCAAGCGCTAGGCAGGAATTGAAGTAATGTTAGTAATGTTGTTAAAAAACTTTAATTAATAAGCTTTTAACATTCTATCTTACACGACTACATGATTTCTAATTAAAACTTACTGACGTCTATAAACTCAAAAAACCTAAATTTACAATTCAATATTATGATATAAACAGTTAAAATAATGAGCGTTTTTTGTTTCATAAGTGTTGTTGCCCAATAATTATTATCGCTCACACATCTAATTTCAAAGCTTCTACTGATGAATAAATAATGTACAGAATATATATTAATTCACAGAGAAGTGAAGGTCTCCCAAGACATTAGGGAAAAACTACAGTGTATCATTACTTACTGGATACTGTAGTCGTTAGTCCAAATACGTCAATAACCTGATGACTTGTATAAAAGGTGAATGATTGTATTGTGTGTGTGTGTGTTTTCGTAAAGGTAAGCTCCACCTTGAACGCACACGTAAGAAAGTTTTTGTACAGATTAAGAGTGCAGTGAAGGAACGGCTCTGCTGGTAATTGAGCTAGTAGACTGACTGTGCTGGTGGGCTGTGCTAGTGGACTGTACTTACAGACTGTGCTAGTAGACTGAGCTAGTGTATTGTGCTAGTAAACTGTGCTTGTGGACTGTACCAATGGAATGTGGAAGAGGACTGTACTGGTGGACTGTGTTAGTAGACTATACTAGTTAACTGGAGCGTATATTAACTTCTGGGGCACACTAGTGACTGGGACCCAAGTGGGAGTCACCGCCAAGGGTCACACTATATACTGTGGTTTACGTCCAGTTGTTAAAGAGAATGTGTGGCTCGAGGGGATAACTCTTGGAACTTTTATGTCCCTTGAGTTTAAGAGGAATATTCTTGAATGGAGAGTTTAGATGACGAGAGAAATAAAAAGGAAAATCGGGTCGAGGAGAGAGAGAGAGAGAGAGAGAGAGAGAGAGAGAGAGAGAGAGAGAGAGAGAGAGAGAGAGAGAGAGAGAGAATCACTGTGTGTGTGTGTATATATATACTGTATAATCCGTAACACACAAGGGGTGTTCTCAGAAGAGCTTCTAATTAGTCTCATGTTGATAAACTAGTGCAAGTGACTAGAGGTGAGGTGAAGGAGAGGGGGTGGGAGGTGAGGAAGGGAGACAAAGGAAGGAGGGTACCTAGACTGTCGCCCCCAGGTAGATAATCAGGTACAGGTGAAGACTCCCACAAAGAGACTTAACTCGTCTTGTGATTATATTTAGTTTTCTGCGACAACCATCAGAGTCATTAAAACCTTCTGATAAAGACTGTTTGTGAGATATTTTTGACCATTTTGAGAGGGATTGGATGAATTGTTAAGGAAACTTCTAAATTGACACACTAAATAGCTTAAAAATAGAATAAGTTTCGTTCTTAATAGGGTCTGGCAGGTGCAGGTACAAGAAGATTTAAACGCCCTTTTTTTATTGTTTTAAGAGATGTAAGAACTCTTCAACTCATCTAACAGGTTTACCTTAAGCTGCGGCACAAACACGATACATTTTTTTTACTGACTCTTCTAGTTTCATATTTATACGTTCTTTCGATCATATTTACTGAGACAAAACATTTGAACGAAGGATCTGTTTTAGAAAGCATCAGCTCCAGGAATATGTTGCCATCGCCTATGTACTTGTCGAAAGCTGTGGTCGTCCTTGGCTATATAGTGGACCTTGACGCCTTAGTTGCTATTCACAAACGAACAATTTATCCGCCCCCCCCCAAAATCACGTGATCAGTCTAATTCATTAATTCTGGCAATACTGATGACATAAGAGGGTGACGTCTAATTGGCAGTACTTTCCATAATCCTAAAATGGGTCTTATCTCTACCACCTGTTACCTAATATGCTTTTACCCGCGGTATCCTGTTTTGCTTCTGTTTTTATTGAAGGAGTTCAAAAGTTATGACTTGTTCAAGTTACGACAACGGAATATATAAACGACAGAATAACGAAACGTAACCTAACCTAACCTAACCTAACCTAACCTAACCTATGTTTTAAACGTCATCTACCCTAACCTAACATAACCTCACTTAACCAACCCAAATCAAGCTCAACTAATATAAACCTAACCTAACTACCAAATCTATTTTAAATACCAGTACAATAGAATTCCGATATCGTAATGTTATTTTATTGAGTCCTGAGAATAAATGGTTGCCTTTACGATTGTCTTCAACCATCCATCTTCATGTTATCTAAAACTATTGTGATTTTACCGACGTGTTAAGTGCTTTATCACCCTAAGGGAGTTTGTATAGGGGTCAAAAGTTCTTTCCCAATCAAAATGAAACAGCATCGACCCGAGATACGGCCGAAATAGCCTAATGGCGAAGTGGCCAGTAATCCCCAAACAACTTCAACTTGAGATGAAATGAAACAGTCAGGGTAAGTCAGTTCAGAGACTCATTCCTGTGACTCAGTTTCACCACGAGGAACAAACTTTTGTCCCCGATTGTACAAAGAAGATGGATCTGTAATGTACTTAGGTTAGGTTAGGAAAGAACAAAAAAAAATCGCCAGGGAGAGATTGTAAGCTGCGTCTGCCTCCCAATTAGACTAAAAATAAATAAACTTGTGGTGTGGAGAAAAAATAGTAGAATTTTTAATCGCCATTTGTATGCGACGCTGAGAAGTCTCCACCCTCCTATACTGTACTCCACCTCTTTCCCTCCCTCCCGCCCTGCCTCTCTGCTTGCCTCCTCCCCTCCCTCCCTCCCTGCCTGCTTGCCTCCCTCCCTCTCCTCCTCCTGCTGCTTGCCTCCCTCCCTGCCTCCCTCCCTGCCTCCCTCTCTCCCTGCCTGCCCGACAAATCGTTTTTATCCATAACTGTACATTTTGATATATAAACTCATATTCAAGTCATGTTATATTTTTCTAATAATTATGAAAACCCATTTACCTGCACGGCACTTTTACGTCATAGGTCAGTAGAGAATATGATATTTATTTAAGAGTTGTTTTGTTTATATAGTTATTTATTTTGATAATACAAGTGTTGTTTTGTTTACATGGAGCATTATTTCCCCGTGAATGAGAGTACAGATGGCCTTGGCCTCTCCCAGCCCTGACACACACACACACACACACACACCATGGTGAAGGTGGTGGGTCGAAGAGGGCCAGCCTTGATTAGCTTGCAAATAACCAATCTAGGAATAACCAATCTAACTACGAGTGAGATTCAGCGAAGATTAGAGAGGAAATTACCCGAATCTGGACCTTGCAGAGGAGGAGGAGGAGCGTAGGACAAATGGCCGAGTTCAGCGTTGCGTTGTCGTGAGGTGGTCCTGAAATAGGGTCGATCCTGTTCAGAGCTAATTGGCTCAGCTTACCGGGTCAAGATCTGGATTCTGCTGGATAGTTCGTAGTTTGTTATTTTGGTTTTTTTTTCTAACGTTAACTGGGTAGAAGAGAATGTAGTTAGATTCACCATATTTAGCCTTCATTAACCAGGAAGGCATTGTATATGGGGTCTGAAAGCCCTAGTTACAGGTAAGAATATATCAAGATTTCTAATTGTAGTTTTGAGGAGAGAGAGAGAGAGAGAGAGAGAGAGAGAGAGAGAGAGCACGAACACAGCCTGTATTTACCGACGTGATACATTACAAACTCCCAGCCTAACAAAGACTTTTTTTTATGAGCAAAGTTTAAATTACTCTGTAGTTGTGTGTAGTTCAAGTCTGGTGTCATTGTCTTAATTTACCGCCCGTTGCTTGAGTTTGTTTGCGTTATTAGTGACTTTATTTTTTTTTTTCGTGGTCATTATTCTTTGTTTGCATCCTGGTCATTCCTCTTTGTTTGTGCGGGGTCACAGTATGTTTTGTGTGTGTGTGTGTGGTGTGTGGATCTTTACTTCTTGTTTGTTTATATTGTTTGTAGATTTAATAGTCCTTGTTTGTGTTTTTCATTGACACACACACACACACATCTCTCTCTCTCTCTCTCTCTCTCTCTCTCTCATCCACCCCCTTTCCTCTGTTCAACCCCTTCTCCCCCCTCCCTCTCTTCCTCCCCCTCTCATACCTAATTAGTCGTATATACAGAGGGAACGTACTCGGGGCTCAAACGGGATAAGAGTTTACCTTAATTATCTACCTCTTGGACAGGGGTCACACACACACACACACATTCTCTTTCAACTCATCCTTGACTCAGGTACCCATGTTGATTGAGAGAGAGAGAGAAAAAAATGAAGAAATCTAATATAATGGGTCACTGAAAGAAGAAACTTCTGGACAGAACCAATACCACAAAAACTTAAAACACAATAGATGAACCCCCCCAATGCAATATGTCATCAAAAGCAAAGAAAAACAAATGTATCCTTTCAGTGCCCAATGTTCCAAAGAGGACAGTGAGACACCAGCATTTATAGTATACAGGAAGGGAGAAAAGACCCAGACGTGGACATGTGGCAGGGCGCAGTACCTCTCCGCTACGATAAATGAAACTCATAAATCGCAACAGCGGACACCCTCCATAAAACATGGTTAAAAGAACGATACAAAAACGCCAACAGATCCATCAACCCGGATTTGGATTGTAAGCTCTCAAGAACGCGTCCTCTAACTGAATGGGGTGACTGTGACAAACTGGTTGATGGATTTACCTGGCCCTGTGGTTGATTGGTTTACCTGGCTATATGACTGATTGGTTGACTGGTCTACCTGGCCTTGTGACTAATTGGTTGAGTGTTTTACCTAGCATTGTGACTAACTGGTTTACCTGGCCCTGTGGTTGACTGGTTCACCTGGCTCTATGACTAACTGGTCGACTGGCTTACCTGGCCCTGTGGATGACTGATTTACATAGCACTATGACTGACTTTTTCTTCTGGCACTATGATTGTCTGGCTACAAAACATCCACACAGTAAATGGGACTAACTGTACAAAAGAGACTGTACTTATGACCTAAACCTAACCTAACCTAACCTAAGCCACAAAATATCTTACGTAAAGGCCATATTCGAGTATAATTTACATATGGACCTTTTTTCCTCATAATATTATCTTGTCAGTATATATATTTGTCTCATGAAATTTACCTGACTCTAGTTTTAGTGATGGTGGTGGTGGTGGTGGTGATAGTGGTGGTGATAGTGGTAGTGGTGGATGGTGGTAGTAATGGTAACAGAACTAATGATGGTAATGGTTAGTGGTAATGATGTTGTCGGTAGTGGTAGTGGTAAATGGTGGTTATGGTGGTAGTGGTGATGGTGGTGACTGATATTGATAGTGATGGTGTAAAAATGACCTAAATCACTGTATCACTGTATCCTCATTAATATAGTTCGGCAATGTATCAAGGAATTACTATATCACTATAAATATATCACTGTATTAGTCATTCACTATATCACCAACTCACTATAAACACAATTATATCAATTTATTACTTCATGGACCGTATATCACTATAGCTCTATATTATTCAGTAACTATACCACTATATTACACTATAACACTGTATTATTCTATGACTATATTACTCTTACATCACCATCAATATATATCCACCACTATTACCATCACTGACACCATTATCTCACTATACATCACCATCACAATATTGCATCACCACCACTATCACTATACTGTATCTCCATCACTACCACCATCACTATCACCAACCATCACTATAATACCCACCATCACTATATCACCATCCTCACCATCAATATATCACCATCACTATCACCATCAGTAAGTAATGGTTCAGGATACACGTCTGGACACATAAGGACTAATATTGTGTCTCTTTGCGTGCTTTGTAAACCTTACCTGAGGACACCACACCATGGGCCTGGCTCGCCTTGGCTTCTGAACAGTTACGCCGTATGTACCTGCATCCTGGAGCGGTTCATTGATTGCAGGTAAACGGTGGTGGTAGGTGGTGTCTGTGTATTGGGTGGTGGTAGTGGTGGTTTTGGTGGGTGGTTGGTGGTGGTAGTGGTGGATGGTGGTTTAGGTGGGTGGTTGGTTGGGGGTTATGGTGGTTTTTGTGGGTGGTTGGTTGTGGTGGTGGCAGAGGTGGTTTTGGTGGGTTGTTGGTGGTGGTAGTGGTGGATGGTGGGGGTTATGGTGGTAGGTGGTGGTTGGTGGTGGTGATTATGGTTTGTTTTGGTAGTGGATAGAATGTTGGTAGTGGATAAAATGTTAGTAGTGGATAGTGTTGTTAGTTATGGATGGTGTTGGTGGTGGTTGGTGGTGGCGGTTGGTGGTGGTAGTGGTGGATGGTGGTCATCGTATTCCAAGGATTAAGACATTGTACTCTAGGAATTAAGTTATCGTACTCAAAGTTTAAAATTCATTGTTCTTAAATAGTTAAGTCATCATAATAAGGCGCTGAACAATATTACTTAATGGACTAGTTCTCTGTACTCAAGGAGTTGGCACTATACTCAGGTGGTTTGCACTGTACTTAGGACGTTGCCAATATATTCAGAGGGTTGGCATTGTATTCATTGGGTTGGCACTGTACTCAGGGGATTTGCATTGTACTCAAGGGGTAAAGGTAAATTCATCTCCTCGACGTGTACATCTCTCTAGCTTTAACCTCCACCCATTTAAAAATCACCTCAATAAACCACACGATTTATTAATATATATCTCTCATAAACCATTATCCCATACTGCTTCCTTTATCTCTTCCAACTCGTGATTCTGAGAGGGTGACACACGGCCTCCATCTCGTGTCACTCTGTATTTAACAAGGATTTATTCGGTTGATAATAGTCTAACCAGCGCGTATTAAGAAAATTTAAATATTAGTTCTCGTTTTATACGCAATAAATATCAGAGGTGCGTATATTAAGGTATTTTATAAAGGTAAAGAAAAAAAAAATTATAAACAGGGTTGAGTTTTGGTATTGGTCACACCAGAGTGAGATTATCAATAACACAGTACCAGCTTTGATTCAGCATATAGCTGGTTTAAGCTTATCACCCATTTACAGTTATTAGAAAGATGAATCAAACTTTTAAGCTATAAAAGTTGTTGTTAAGTGTAAGAAGTGATTTATCTCACGTATTTAAAGACCCTATAGTTGTTGAAACACAGAAAAAACATTTAAAAAAACAACAAATGAAATCTATATCATAATTTCACCCTCACTTACTAACGCACGTGCACCCTATCATTAACTCTCGCTAGTTATTATGGTATACGCGTCAGTGGAACGAGCTAGTTTCAATGCTCCACTTAACTGTGTGGTTAGGATAATTGCTACCGGGAGTCGCTTCAAGAGCAGCTGTGGCGATGGAATTTATGCACTCTCCCACTACAGAGATAGGTGTAGGTAGGGTGAGGTGGTGTGTGTGTGTGTGTGGCAGAGAGAGAGAGAGAGAGAGAGAGAGAGAGAGAGAGAGAGAGAGAGAGAGAGAGAGAGAGAGAGGATGATGGATTGAGTATCACTGGCACTTTGACCATGACAACACCGATAAAAAAGAGAAAATAGAAAAAAAAGATGGAAGATAGAGTAAAAAAGGGGGAGAGAGAGAAATAAACTTTGCAACAATCTCTCTCTAAAATAAACAAACACATACACACACACACACACACACGCACAAACTTTGCAACAATTTCTCTAAAATAAACACACACACACACACGCACACACATGCACACACACACACACACACAAACACACACACGGTTATGGCTTAAGTTTTGCTGGCTCTAACAAGGGAGGCGACAGTGGTGATATAGCCAGAGCATTTTGCAATTTGAAGAAATACAGAAATTTAACAAATGAAGAAGTGAACACGTGTAAAGGTATTGTGTACTCATCTATGTCTAAGCCTTGTGTTCCAAATTGGCCGGAAAGATTTACCAAAGTATTCCAAGTCCTTAAGAAAAATAAGGATTTACATGTTACTAAAGCAAATAAAGCCAACACAGTAGTGATTAAAAACAAAAAAGATGATTATCGATCTAAAATGAATGACCTTTTATTTAACCAAAAACTTAAGTCTCTATTGAAAGGTGATGGTAAACAGTTTTCTTCAATGTCTACTTCACTGCCAAATAACCCAGCAAGACCCATCATTAGCTCAGTTGGGTCAATCACTTATAAGTTGTCTAAATGGTTAGTTTCTTTACTAAATCCCCTAATTGGCAACACATCAAACTCTAATGTTAAGAATAATATGGATTTAGTTGATAAATTCAATAACTTACACATTAATTATGATTTTAAACTGGTCAGTTCTGATGTAACATCTCTCTTTACAAAGGTCCCAGTCGATGATCTGCTTGAGTTCCTCACAGATTCCCTGGAGAATTTTCCCTGCCCGTCTCGAAAAATGGTTTCATTGAGCTTATCAAAATGTGTATAGCGATGGGTAGTCCGCTTTCACCAGTATTGAGCAACTTATATATGGAATTTTTTGAGAAGAAATTACTAAGTAATATTTTACCACCTTCAGTAGATGATGCAATGTGTATTTGGCCATGTAATGAGTCTTTCTACCACTTCTTAATTACTTGGCCCCCTCGATAAAATTCACTGTGGAATTAGAAAGTGACTGTAAATTACCATTCTTAGAGTGTCTGATCCACAGAGTAGGTAACACCTTTAGGTTCAGTAATTATAGGAAACCTACTAATGTGTGTTCATATATTCCTTATTATTCTGCCCACCATAATAGTCACCCAGTCAGTATTCTCATCAATGTTTTTACGTGCTCTGCGAATATGCAGTCCGGAATTCATTGATGAGGAATATATAATTATCTATAATATTGGATTGGACTTAAAATACCCTAGGTCTTTTACAGACAAATGCCTTAACATCGCTAAGAAATCTTTTTATAGCACTGATCCTAAGCATAGTTAATTTTACCGCCACACCACCCCGTTAAGTACTGCACTGCGGTGTCCCTCAGGATTCATTTAGTTTAAAACTAGGGTTGAAACACGACGATCCTCTTTAAGGGAAGATGTTTAATAAAACGGGCGTAAAAATCTCTTAGTATTACCATATAAGAAAAAATCCTCTCAAATTCCTCTACAACTGAAAACCTGGAACGTAAATGTAACGTTTAATAACTCATGCACTGTAAAACAAATGCGAATTAAGAACTCCCCAGCAATGCAGGTGGCTGCATTTACAAGGGTCCTTGCAGGGAATGTAATATGTTCTACTTAGGCCAGACGGGTAAAGATCTTATAACTAGACTTAAACAACATAAATATAGTGTTAGGACAGACCAGGAATCCAATGCTCTGTTCATTCATATGAGAGATAATAAGCATTACATTAACTGGAATGATGCCTCCTCAATATTTCCTTGAAATTCAATTGTCAGGAGGAACATTATAGAATCTAATCTCATTAAACATACCGAATCTGCCAACATGAATTTGAGTAATGGTATGTACAAACTGGACAATTTTGTGATTAACAAGATTTGTAACCAGGTGACAGGGTTGGGTGACTACCTAATGACCTGAATATGGTGGACACCTGCTGTCCCTATGGACTTGATCTCACTCTCCTTTACTGTATATATATTAGCCTTGTCAGTAATTACTCCTGAGTTTTTACTCACCCCTGAAGATGTGAGTTACACGGAAGCAGTTACATAAGGTAAACGAACTTTTGTGTAAGGATATTGTCCTCGCGTACTTTGTTTAGTCCCGTATGTATGTTAACACACCCACGAAGATTATTTGTACAGTCAGAAGGTAAACAACAGGTGAAGGCAACAAATTAAATGTATGTAAACGAGACGAGACAAAAGTATAAAGTCAAGGGCACAGACAGGGCGCCCTACAGCAATATATCCATCACCAAAAAACTTACCTCGGAATACTATGAATCGTAACTCCTGCCGTAAAACTATTTTATAAAAGTTGAACCAACACTGAGTGAGTTATTCTCCAAACAAGGGAAAACTTCATCCCCAAAAAATAAGTAAAAATTCTCAGCCAGAGGGATGAAGACAACGACTCAGCAACCATCTGGCGGGTGAGTGCAAAGTCCACAATGATCTCTTTTATCCGAGTCTTACCGGCCTGGCGGGAACGGCACGGGCCAACTTCGAGGTGAAAGTAATTTCCAAGGCATTTGGCTACCACTCCGAACTCAATTAGTGGACCTGTTAGTTGTCCGGACGATTTGTTGGCACGCTTGAAGAGTGCGCATGGGGAGTTAGGAAGGCGGGTTGGGGTGGTTCACTCCAGGTGGGGGTTGTAGGTTACAGAGGAGAGAGTGTTGTGTGGCGTGTATCACCCAGGGGCAGTTGGTGTACTCGACTGGTAGTGGTGGTGGTAGTAGTGGTGGTGGTGTTTGTTCTTGTTGGTGGTGGTAGTAATAGTAGTGGAGGTGGTAGTAGTAGTAGTAGTGGTGGCGGTGGTGTTTTCTGTCTGACGCTGTGTGTGTGTGTGTGTGTGTGTGTCTCTTCCCTGCATTTCTCACTTCTCACATTCTCTCTCTCTCTCTCTCTCTCTTTCTCTCTCTCTCAACATAATAAAAACAAAACTACATTTAATGATGAAAAATGACAAGATGAGAAAACAGTCTTACAGAGTACTTGTTATTAATTATTTTCACAAACTTTACTGACCATCGTTAAAAGTAGCAGTGTGACCAACAGGTGTACGAAGAAAAATGTGAGTACAGGAGACAGGCGCCCGTTTTTTGCACACTGGCACCCAAGGATTAGACCATCTAAACTATGCTTAGCGCAGCGGTCAACAAAAAACATCACCAAGGTTAAAAAGGTACACATTATAGGTCACAGTGAGGAAAGCCACCTGCTGAGTACTGTACACACACACACACACACACACACACATATATACATATTGGAGACAGTGACACAAGTTACCAGGCAATAAAAGAGAAGGCAGGGAGACGAGGAGGGAGGGAGACAAGGGAGACAAGGAGAGGGGAGGGAGGGAGGGAGACAAGGAGGGGGAAGGAGACAAGAAGGGGGGAGGGAGGGAGGGAGACAAGGGAGACAAGAAGGGGGAGGGAGGAGGGAGGGAGACAAGGGAGACAAGGAGGGGGAGGGAGGGTGGGAGACAAGGAGGGGGAAGGAGACAAGAAGGGAGGGAGGGCGGGAGGTGTACAGAGGCGCTCAGCGTACCGTGACGAAGATGAATCTGAAGAAGACCAGGAGAAAGAAGAACGAAGGAAAAAATATATACTGGGGCAAGTTACAACCATTGACAACATCGAGGCTCTGGTGCGTGACGGAGAGGAGGAAGAGACTAACTAGAGAAGGTTGTTGTGGAATGAGACTTGTGATGGCAATGATGATGATGATGTTGATGATGATGATGAAACAGCAGCTGGGGAAGAATCAACAGTTAACAGCAGTCGATTAAGGTGTGCTGGAAGTATAGTCAACAGCAACGACAGCGGTGTTAAAAAGGCCACCACAAATAGCAGCGTCGAATGGAAGTAAAAACAACAGCAAGATTAGAAAGGAGTTGAATACAAATAGCAATAATAAAAGTAATAAAGTAAAAAAAATAAAGAGTTGGACGCAGACAGTAACAACATCAGTCAAAGAAGAATTGGACGTCGACAGCAATAGCAACAGTAGCAAGAGTCAAGAGGTGGTGGACGCAGACGACAGCCTAGAGTAATGGCCGACAATGAAGCCCTCTTCTGTATCAAGAAGAATCGGCGGACGTCAGCTGGGAAATGGAGGGTAATGCCTCTGTATATCTTCCTGATCCTTCGAGGGAGGGAGTCTGTCTTCCTTTTGGCTTGTTCCAGGACGTCCAGTCTTCGTCTGGCGTCACGAAAACTTTGGATTAATCAAGGACACACGCTGTCAAAACACAGGAAACCGAATAGGATTAACTTTCATCGAAGGGTCTAATGATTTCCTCGACTTTCCAGAGTACTTGTAATCATGTGTAAATAATCAAGGGTTCAGATTAATTTAAGAAAGGAGCAGTGATCACCTCGAGAATCTTTATGGACAGGACACGATATCAAGGATTCTAGGAGTTCTTGATCCGTCTAGGGAGTCCAATTTACTTCTGGCTTATTCCAAATATCGCTGTCTTAAGTTAGAATGGGCAAGAATTGAGACTGATCTTGGTGAGACTCGATGAAGGAACAAGAACAGGAGTAACACTGATCTTAAAGAGTCATTGGGTTTCTTGATAGAAACGTGAAGGTGTTTTCTAGGTAGTCTATTATCCGTTACTCATTAAATATACTCGTATTTTAACAGGTAAAAATTTTAGCTTGAAGTATCTCCTAAATTTGACAACCAAAATTCTCCCAGGAGAAAATTTCCCATCAGTTCGTCGTCAAAATTTTTTTACATAAGAGAGTATCCTTTGATGTGTGTAGTGTACGGTTTACCTTACCAAGCCAGGTTTACGTCGGAACACCAATGTTTTGATGTATTTCCTTGCTGTCCTCACATCTGACACTCTCAGTATTTCTATTCCCATTTCCTCACAGTGAAAAAGATGATATTTTCGTTAAGATGCGTCAGTGATCATCAATAAAAAATAACAAAATACCTTCCAGCTGGCTGCTCTACATGAGTTCCCGAGGTGCTATGGAACTTGGATTACTTTTTATCCTACATATTTCAAAGACAAATTTAATTGAGTTAACCAGACGGGTCAAGTTACCCCTCCCCAACCAGTCTAATACCTACAGGGAGTGAAAGTGGAAGTTGTAGAGGCTGGTCCGACGTCCGCCATGGTCACTCTACCGTAACGGAGTATCCGACTTGGTAACACAAGACCCGCTTCCGTATGGTTAAAAGATAAGGTTTCCGCTCTAGTGGCTCAGCAGCGTCTGATGCTCCACCGTAACCCTGGCACCCCAACCCACCTTTGAGATCACTTCACTGTCAATAAAAACACGTTATTTGAAACTCCACCGTATAGCTGAACTGCCCCCCTTTTTCTTTTATTTTCTTCTTCTCTCCTTGCCCCTGTGTGCTTCCCCCTTCTTTTTCCATTCGACGATTTATGTGAAGAGTTTAAGAGGAGTTACAGGTGGTGTGAGTGGCAGATAAAAGTGATAATGGAACTACATGTAAGATGGATTATATTTTGTGGTTGTCACGTTCCCATCTCTGTTTCACTGTGTTGAGATTGTGGACGTTTAGAGAGAGAGAGAGAGAGAGAGAGAGAGAGAGAGAGAGAGAGAGAGAGAGAATATAAAAAATCTTATAAAAGTCGCATCAAAACACAAAGCGCGTCCATCACTCTTCACTTCTCTCTTTCTCACACACACACACACACACACACACACACATACACACACACACACACACACACACACACAAAGGCACATCTCAATACAGCATGAGGGTGGATGGGTGGGGGGGGGCAATAAGGTGATGACAGCAAAACCTGGCGACCAAGCGCGTCTTTTCTTCAAGTGGGTCACGAGCTCGTAAGAGATCCATCACACATGAATGGAAACGAGAAAATTGCGCTGCCACAAGTGTTCTTAATGCAGCGTTATGTCATTGTGGTCGCGTGTATTGACGTTTTCCTTCGCTGTGATGAGAATTATATGTCAGGTTTATGGCCCAGTTGGTAAAATTTGCTTGCTGGATTTGCATATCGGTGGGTGAAGATAGTGGTGGTTTATTCCAGCTTGTACTGAGAGATTGGTTAACCGGATTATTAATTTCTTGTCTTTGTCTATCATTCTAATTGTGTTGTTTTCATATATTTTCTGGCCAAATAAAAACACAGCGTTTGCTTTTAATTACGCCAATTATGTTATTTTCTTTATTAATACAAATCACGTAAGAGTCAAAATTGTTTGTGAAAAAAATTTGCGTCCAGGAAACCACTGACCTGAACGATATAATGAGCAAAAAAACCACAAGTGATCAAAACTGAAATAAAATCCAGTAATTACGTGTAATGTCGTCGACGAAGTTAAAGTTCTGGCATTTAACTCCAAAATTTGGTTTGAATTTAAAATAATTTCTCCTGACTGAGAGAATTTGACCTTTTGAGTTATAGCGGCACGAGCCTAAGAGAATTCCATTTATAATAACAACGTGACCGAACATTGATTAATAGTTTGTAAAAATCTCAAGTAATTCCATTTTAAGAATTTGACGTTTAAACCAAAACTTGTAGTAATGTAAATGTAAATCTTTGATACATTGATATTTCCTACAACTTTAAAGTCTAAAAAAAAAAAAAATTCTTTTGGCAATTTCATCTTTGACTTGTGGTAGGAAGAGATGACAAAGAATTTGATTTTACTTTTCAGAATTTGACCTCTGACCTACGTTTATGAGGGCTGAGGTGGAGCTCGTGGCCGGTTATTGAGGTCACAGGTGTGGAAGTGGGGCGTGTGGATGACCTGACCACCTTCAGGAGGCACAGGCGTGGCTGCTCAGCTTCCCACCTGTAAGACCCGCCTCGCCTGCTGGAGGAGGAGGAGGAAGGAAGGAGGAGGCTGAGGAAAGACCTAGGGATGTACAAGAGAGGAAGAGTAACAGGAGGCAGGAGGGAGAGTGACGGAGGGAGGAGGGAGAGTGACGGAGGGAGGAAGGGAGTGATGGGGGAAGGAGGGGGGAATGAAGGGGGGAGAATGACAAAGGAAGGAGGAAGAGTGGCAGAGGAAGGAAAGGAAGAGTGTGACGTTAGAAAGAGGAAGTGTGACGGAGGGAGAAGGAAAGAAGGAGAGTGACAGAGGGAGCAAGGAAAGAGAGTTTAAAGGAAGAAAGAGGAAGATCGACGCAAGGAGAATGATGAAATATGGGGGAATGAGGAAGAATGAAAAAGGAATGAGGAAGAAAAGAAGAAAAAAATAGACGGGAGAGGACAAAGGTGCAATGTGAGGTATACAATTAACACAGGAACCGGGTGGAGAAAGTAACACCCTCCTCGACCTTCTGATTCACTGGTTGTGTTTCACTTCTTCATTACGAGTTACTAGGTCACCTGTCCTCGGGTGATCCAGGTAGGTTATGCCCCCCCCCCCTCCCCTCCTCCCTCCCGGTAACTACAGCACCTTACCTTACCCCTCTCGCTGTTTCTCTTCATTCTCTTCTTATACTCCTTCCTATTACCCTCGTCCACCATTCCACATTTTCAACTTATCTGTACCACTCCCCTCCCCCCCATCATCACCCACCCTCCTGTATCCCTTCACCTCCCCATCATCTTCCAACCACCTGTAACCCTTCCCTTCCCCATCATCCATCCCTTACCTCCATTCCCCCTCAACTACGCCCTACTTCCTATTTCCGTCTTCCTCTCACTCTCCCCTTTCCCCCTACACAAGTTCTCTCACTCCGTTTTCGTTTCCCTCTTCTCTCTCCATTTCTCCTCTCTCTTATTTCTCTCTCTCTCTCTCTTTCCCTCTCCACTTCATATCCCCCTCACCTCATTCCTCCTCTTCACACAGCTGCCTCTTCATTTCTTCCTCCTTTCCTCTTACCTTTTGTTCCCCCTTTTTCTAGTTCCATTTCATGTGCTCTCCCCATCTTCCCCTCACCTGCCCACCGAGCCACTCCCCTCATCATACACTCTACACCATTATTGCGTCAACATCAAAGAGATCTTTCACCCTCACCTTATATCGGAGAAAAGAAACTCATTTTAAACTTCTTTTTTTTTAATCTCCTTAGGGGGTTAATTGCTTTCTCTTCTTGGTATCGAAAACTATAGCTCCCTCAATCTCCCTTCACCCTTCCCCCTCGCCTTCACCCCCCTCTCCTTCACCCCCCTCCCCCACGTGCATCATGTTAAATATCCCCCCATATCAATCACAAAATAAACAAAGGAACATGTTTTCTACCTAAAATAACACGGTATTGTTGTATTAAGTAGCTACGTCTGTTATTTCCATCACATTATGTATATTTTCTCAGCTCCATCCTACTATAGAGAAGTTTATCGAAAGTGAGACAGTAAGTATGATGGTAGGTTCCTTCTACATCGCAAAAGTCATGTCCAGTTTCTCCTTCACGTTTAACGCTCCATCGTTTCCATCTTCTTAGGGACTGATTCACCTCCTGTTATGCAAGTTATAGTATGTTCCTGTTACTACCACATTACTCCATCATCTCCAACACTATCTTCTCTCCAACACTTCATTTCCAGTATCTCTAAGACCTCTTCTCTTACCGTCTTTTATCATTCCCAACATCATCAGTTTCCCTTAAGACACTACCCATCAACTCTTCACTCCTAGCATCTGCACACCTTCCTTATCTGAATTTGTCCATCATCTCTCTCTCTCTCTCTCTCTCTCTCTCTCTCTCTCTCTCTCATCGATTTATGCACTTTCTCTTTCTCTCTTCATCCCATCATCTTCAGTTCTCCTACATCCTTATCCTCGCAACCATCGTCTTTAACACCTTCTCTCTTTCATCATCAACACCCCCATTGTAAACAGAGCCTTCATCTCCATCACAAAAGCACCTCCCTCCGTCGTTTGGTCTACTGCAGCAGATTAATTAATGTGTAAGTCGTCCTCATAGAATCACAAGTGTCAGATCTATAGAGGTTATGTTTCCCAGGAGGAGTTTAAACATGACATCTTATGAAGGTGAAGTCTTCATTTAGAATATCTCCTCCGACCTGGGAATTGCAGTCTACATGTATGTGTTTAAAGCCTGTGATGGAAAGACCCTCCCTGAGATGTGTGATGATGATAAAAAAAAGAAAAAAGAAACCTGTTCGAGTATAAAAACGTGTTTGTATTTCGAATGACTAATGATGGGCACCTGAGAAAGACACCTGAGCAAGTGTTGGCCATCAAGAAAACACTGTGTTAGGTGTAAGGTCATCAGTCAGCCATAATACATTGTGTACCCTTAGTCTCATTCCACGTAACTGAGTGAGGTAACTAACCAAGCCATGCAGCCATAACATCAAGAGCTCGAGTTATCAAAACATCACACATTACACGATCTTCCTTTAGTTGTTGTTATAAGCATTAAACTGGCTCACTTAATCTACGAAAAAGAAAAGATATTGGTCAATAGAGTTCAAATTACACCTACATTCCCCTGAAACAACACAATTACCTGGATAAAATTAACTTAGGAACTTCCAAGTGCCCGAATCAAGACGCTATCCTCCTCCTCTTCCTCCTTATCCTCCTCTTCTCCTCTTCCTCTCCCCCTCTTTCTCCTCCTAATCTCGCTTCCTCCTCTTCCTCCTTCCTCTCCTACCAGTCTTCTTTATCCTACTCCTCTTCTCCTTCTCTTCCTCCTCCCCACCTCCTTCTTCTACTCCCCCTTCTCATTCTCTTCTTCCTCCCCTTCCTCCTACTCCCCCTTCTCCCTCTCTTCCTCTTACCCCTCGTCCCACCATTCTTCCTTCTCCTACTCTCCCTTCTCCTCCTTCATCTCCTACTCCTTCCTCTTCTACCCCCTCCTCATTCTCCAACTCCTCTTCTCCTTCTCTTCCACCTATCCCTCCCCTTTTCCTACTTCCCTCCTCCTCCTCTCCCTTCCTATTCATCCTCCTTCTTCTACTCCCCCTTCTTCTTCTCTTCCTCTTCCCCTTCTCTTACTCCCTTTCTCCTACTCCTCCTCCTACTTCCCCTCCTCCTCGTTTCGTGCATGAATAAGTTCAAACTACCTGGACATTGTTAAAAGTTTTGGTCTCCTTGTTTAGTGTTGTCTTAACGATGCTGACCTTCCCCCCCTTTGTTGTTGTCATGACTCGTCCATTCTCAACTCTCTCTCTCTCCCTCTCATCACTTCTCTCTTCTTCTTCTTCTTCTTCTTCTTCTTCTTCTTCTTCTTCTTCTTCTTCTTCTTCTTCTTCTTCTTTTCTTCTTCTACTTCTTCTTTACTTCTTCTTCTACTTCTTTTCTTCTTCTTCTTCTACTTCTTCTTCTACTTCTTCTTCTTCTTCTTATTCTGTTAACATCGACTTGCTTATTATCGTATTTTTGTGTACTCCTAGCTGTTTATTTTCATCTTGAGTTCCTCTTATTTTCCCTCTCTTTATCTTATCTCCCTTCTTCTAAAACCGATTCTCTTTTATGTTTCCTTCGTCTTTATCATCTTCTCTTAATAAATTCTTCCCTTCCATAAGCCTCTTTGTCTATTCATCCTTCCATTATTCTACCGTCTTTAATAATCTCCTTCATTTATTCTTCTTCCTTCTCTTCTCCTTCTTGTATCCCTCCCTGTCATATTTTCCTTCCCTCCCTTTTTGCCTCCCTGCCAGCCTCTCCCTTGCTCCTTCCACCCTCTCCATTCCTCCCTGTCATATTTTCCTTCCCTCCCGTTTACCTCCCTGCCAACCTCTCCCTTCCTCCCGTTTACTTCCCTGCCACCCTCTCCCTTCCTCCCGTTTACCTCCCTGCCACCCTCTCCCTTCCTCCCGTTCACTAATGAAGCTACTATGTTAGATAGGGAGTTTTATAGAGCTTGGTAGGGGAGTGACGACCCGGAGCTCTCAACCACACGCTGAGAGATACGGGATGAGAGAACAGGTGAGAGATGAGGCGTCACTTGTGTCCCAGTGTGAGATATAAGGTTCCTGTAGGAGTGAGAGATAAGGTTCCTGTAGGAGTGAGAGATAAGGATCCTGTAGGAGTGAGAGATATAAGGTTCCTGTAGGAGTGAGAGATAAGGTTCCTGTAGGAGTGAGAGATATAAGGTTCCTGTAGGAGTGTGATATATAAGGTTCCTGTAGGAGTATAAGATATAAGGTTCGTGTAAATAGGAGTACGAGATAAAAGTCCTGTAGGAGTGTGAGTCCTTCGTTTTACAGTCAGTGAACGAAAGGTGATCATCTCCTTCCATAAACATCTGTAGTTACATCTGTGTGACCTTCGTTACCATCTGCACACCTGTTATCATTAAATATATATGATATGTGTGTGTGTGTGTGTGTGTGTGTGTGTGTGTGTGTGTTTTCCTGGTGGTGTATTGCAGGATCCGAAAGAAGGTCGGTCCTTCGTTTTACAGTCAGTGAACGAAAGGTGATCATCTCCTTCCATAAACATCTGTAGTTACATCTGTGTGACCTTCGTTACCATCTGCACACCTGTTATCATTAAATATATATGATAGTGTATTGCAGGATCCGAAAGAAGGTCGGCATAAAATAATCACAATGTTTACCAAGGCAGCTAAATTTCAACCTGAAAGTGTCGTCAGTATTATCACATAAAAGCAGAGAGAGAGAATCCATGTACCTCAACGGACCACAAACCTGTACCGAGCCATTATCATTAAGCCTCAATTACCCTACCATTGTGATGCTCGTGATTGATCGTCTTCAAATTATATGAGGCTAAGAGCACCTCTCTCTCTCTCTCTCTCTCTCTCTCTCTCTCTCTGTCTCTCTCTCTCATGAGCCAAACACGTGTCCAACCTATCCACAATTCCCATTATCTTTCGACAGCTTTTTACATCAAGCCATCAGATGTTGCCTCCGGTAGAGTCCAACACCCCCTGTCATTTTCATACCAAAGTTCCGTGCTGACAAGGATACGTTGGTTGAAGATAAAGATGCAGTAGAAGTGAGGGCCAGCATTACCTAGTTGGATAAGTATCACAGTACAATACTTGCCTTCGTCTTGAACATTATAAAGTAATTCAGGTAAGGCGTCGTGTTGTGTGGGAGTACAATTATCTACATCTTCATTGTAATACTTAGCTCCTTTAAGTCAACATACTGTGCCATCCCTCTTCATCCAGGTTGACTCTATTCTCATCCATTTTGTATGTTACTATACCAACTAGACAACCATATTGCGTTATTACCCTCCACCAAGCTGCAACCACACCACCACCACCACCACCACCCCCACCACGTGATCACCAAACCACACCACCATTACGGTAGCACCATACCACACCACCATCACGTGATCACCATACTATACCACCATCAAAGGAGCATCATACCATTCCGCCATACACACAGCACCACACCACACCACCATTAAGGGAACAGGACCATTACACCACCATGTAGACAGTTAGCTACCTAAAACAACACCATCACGAGGCACCTTGTGACTGATGGATAGGAGGGGAGGGGAGGGGAACAAACGGGAACAATAATACTGACATCCATCGGCAGTTTAAGTTTGGGAGAAAATTGTATTTTCAATTCTCTGTAATTTTTACTAATTCAATTTTAAATTTTCCAATTGTAATTTGTTACTGATAATGTTGTGCTGCGTTAAGACATTAGTAGAGGAAACTGTTAATAAAACACACACACACACACACACACACACACACACACACACACACACACACACACACACACACACACACACACACACAATTACACCCGTACACATGTATGTACTGCATATCTGAGAGAGAGAGAGAGACGCGCCTTAAACAGAGATATACGACCCAGCAGCAACAAACGCGGACCAGGCACAAGCTACGATCTCGATAAATACGCGTTAGACTCCGGACATTCTTGTTAAGTGTATGCAAATTAAGAGTAATGTCAACATCAACTTAGAAGCGCAAGATGAAACAACGCATACTTACTAACAGTCCCCTGGAAAAAGGTTCTACGCCACTATATTCAGTATTTTTTCAGCTTCTGTGACGTTACTTGATATATTAACACGCTGGCTAGTGGGTCTACAACACGTGTTCAGGGAGACTGTAGTCGAATATGACATCTCGTTCTGCTTCAACCTTGTCTAGTCATTTCTCGGAGGCCATCATGTACTGTATAAGTGCATACTATTATTTCTATAATTACTTTTCACTGAATTGTAAGATCTTAATTACTTTTGGATAGTAAAAACATTTTTATTTGTATTAATGAAGCAGAAGTGAAAGTTTTATTGTTTTGATTATAAAGTTATTAGATAAAAAAAAAGATTTATAAACACATTTCATATGGGGGAGTGAAGCTAAGGGACACACTCATACACCTGTACAATCGTCAGCAACAGGGACAGACAAGAGCCATTTATTTCAACACAATATAAACAAACTAATTACTGGCAGACAAACGGACGGACAAAAGGACTGACGTACGAACAAAAAGACGGACGGCCAAAAGGACGGACAGACAAATGGATAGACACACACACACACACACACACACACACACACACATTAATTATTTACCAGAAGAATACAATAAAAACAATGAGTGCGGCGCAGCTGCCCCGGGCCTGAGGGAAGGACACCTCCCCAGACTTTCATGATGCTGGAAATTAATGAAGAACCGAAGAGAGATAGGAGACGGAGAGCCTGATTAAGCCGCGACTTACTGGCCCTCAAAGTTTTTGAGGAGGACCCGAGAAAGATGACCCTCAGACTCGAGACTGAGAAAGAGAAAAGTTGGGGTGTTACGCTCCTTCTCGAGTGACGAAGTAGAATGAATGAGAGAGACGAAGAGAGAAAAACGATGATGAATTTTTTTGTTTTACGATTCTTCTATCTCCTCCTTTATGGTTCATTCTGTATGCACGACTGGAGTGAAGAAGATGGGGGAAAAAGGCTAGATTATTATAGACATGAAACTCAAGACACCACAAAATTCAAAGCGTCATATCGTATACCGCGTCATTGGGGCTTCACCCGGAGGTAACACCACAGAGTAAACCAACACACAAAAACTGATTTACTCATAATCACTTTAACTACGCGTTACAAAAGAATCAACACTCGCCCAAGCCCTTGTTACAAATGAACCCACCCCTTAATTGACCCTGTAATTGGATGATAGTTGAAGATCAGCTGACGATAGCAAGGCCAAATAACCAGGATTTATGGGAGTGGCGGCCAGCGTCCAGCCACCCTTCAGGAGATACTATCAGTCGTGAGAAGATAACTGGTCTGGAATGATACTCCTCAGTGTTATCAGTTGTCAGTGGACCACGAAGGAACCTTGACGGAGAGGGAACAAAAAATCAATTACCTGCCATACACCGTCTTATAAAACAGCTATGGTAAAGTGGATCTGTCTGGTAATCATATATAATAAACTATGACAAGAGAGAAGTGTCATCCACCTTGAGTTAACAAACTATTAGTAAAAGTTTACCGCCCCAGAGACAGTTTTAAAGATCGGGGCAAAAATGAATTACTGGGGGATACATATGAATGTAAATTAATTATGTAGTAGTGATATCTGTAATATTACCTTGGGTCCAGTAGGTTTGTCTGCCATCTGGCGAGCTTACCTCAACGTGGTTATATAAGAGAATAATCTTAACAGGTAAACCGAGTACTGTACCTGCGTGTAAAATATCCGTAGTAAGGGAGGAAGACATAATGAGGTAAGTTTTAAAGAAAGTCTCGTAGAGGTTTTTATGTCTGGCCTCTCGTGTGCTACCTTCCATCAACTATTTATTAGATACACAGCTTTAGGGCGTCGTCCCTCTGCGCCTTGGAACAATTTTCTTCTAAAGGCTGTTATAATCTATACCGGGAGACGCAACACCATGCCACCAGTTATCTGTTGTTAGTGTGTCATTGAAGGCCCTGACCTGAGTCTATGTATTATAAATGGAGAGCTTTTTCAAAATAAGAAAGTAAACATAATAATAAATTGGTGTTGGTGAGCAATACGAGGAAGATGCTCTTTTCGTTCAATTTAGTGAATGCAGGAATTAGGTGAAGGGATGTGGTGACCCTTCTCATGGCAATTGGCCCCGGTGGCGTGGAACAGGTAACCCCACCCTTGATATTTTTGTTACCAAGAACGAACACAAACAAAGAAGACTGGGGGTGTCTGGACGTACATGGGTACAAATGAGACAATGAAAGTGGTCCAATCAGGATGACAAAGAAAGAGTGACTACAGGTATAATGAATAAAAGGAATCTGAATATTATGTGTTTAAAGGAAACATAGATGAATAGAAAAGTTGTCTCCTAGGGACAAGTGAGAGGCGTAAAGTCAGGAGTGTCAGAGTGTAAGTGTTTAAAAACGTTTTCATTTATAAGTGTGATGAAGTGCATGGTTATCAAGTGGTATATAAAGGGTCAGTCCCAGAATACTATAAACTTGTTTACAAATGGGATAATGTGAGTAATTGTGTGCTAATGAATGAGAAGAAATACATGAAATAGAAACGAAAAAAAATGAATATAGACTCTGACAGCTTTAATTTGAGAGGTACAGGGAGAGATCTGATAGATACAAAGGAAAGAGTGAATGTTATTTTGAGTTAGTGTGGAGAGCCAGTAATGAATACAGATGGGGAGAAAATTAAAAAAGTATGATGAAAGGGAATATGTAACAGGAAATACACAATAAATACAGAGAGAGATGTGAGAAAGGAGGAGAAGAAGACTCACCATACAATAAACTGGTGAACAAAAGATAGACGTTTATCAAGAGGAACTGAATACTTGACCATTATGTGGCAGAAGTGAGAAAATTACAGTAACAGTGAAGGTTCAGAACAAAGGAGAACCGAAAGAGAGTCATTAAAGTTTAGTGGAGGTAGAGAAAGAAACTGTGGCTGAAAGATAGAATGGAGTAATGGAGAGAAAATGGATACACATAAATAAGGATGAAATAGAAGAGGAGTTAAAAGAGTAATGGGGCAGTTTAAGATGGCGCTGAGGTGGTGTTGGTATAAGAAACTAAAAATAAAACAGAAAAATAAATGGCGGTACAAAAAAAAAAATTAATGGTGGTAGGTTAGACCAGCTGTATGAAGAAGTGATGAAAATAGAGAAAGATCAATGTAAATAACAAGTAAAAAAAAATAGCAGAAAGATATAAAGAGCGAGAGGATGACAGACAGAGAGAGAGAGAAAAGTTGTCACGAAGTTTTAAAAAAGAAGAAAAAGTATTAGAGGAAGGAAATGCAAAGTGGGACAAAGACGAGTTTCTTTTGTTTTGTTCACAGTTAATCTCTAAATATATTAACCTATCTACTAGAGATGTATAAATATGTTATTGTTAAAGAAAATTACGACGAATTAAAAATAAATATCCAAGACTTATATACAAAAAATCTTTAAGAATTTTTATATCAGAAAGAAACTACAAATCTGATATAGTTACGCCATCACAAGCCATTATACCGAGTCATTATTTATTCCAAACCATTAATGAATATGATTTACCATTAATTCTGATGTTTACCGATTAGGACAAGGAAGTCGATTTAGTACCTATACAACATCTGTTATAAAGAATACGTTAGAAACTTTATATAGGAAAGCCTACCTCGTCAATCAGGATATATAAATGCATTGGAAAAGTTAAGAGAAAAAAAAAGTTTCTCGTTCAGGTAAATCCGCCTCGCCACAACTCTCCACACAGGTATTGGAGAAAGTTTTCAAGTCTCCTAATTGAAGTGTAAAAGGTTTAACTATCAGTCACAGTCTTGCCTACCTGACACACTTTTGTTTTGACGATGAAGTATTTACGTTAAAGAAATCAATGTCTCACACACCAATATATCAACTGAAGAAGAAGAAAAAGAAGAAGAAAAAGAAGAAGAAAAAGAAGAAAAAGAAGAAAAAGAAGAAAGAAGAAAAAGAAAAAGAAGAAGAAAAAGAAAAAGAAAAAGAAGAAGAAAAAGAAGAAGATAAAGAAAAAGAAAAAGAAGAAGAAAAAGAAAAAGAAAAAGAAAAAGAAGAAGAAGAAGAAGAAGAAGAAGAAGAAAGTAAGTTAGACATGCATACAGTAATGAAGTAAAATAAACGAAAATGAGAAGATTCAAACCAAAGTACAGTATAGGAGTTTATTTATAAGTAGGAGGGAAGGGAAATGGGTAGAATGGAAGGAAGAGGGAAAGGATATTAGGGAGGAAGGAAGGGGAATTGGTAGTAAAGGTGGAAGGAAGGGTAGGAAGAAAAGGAAATAGGTAGACGGAGAATGGGTAATGGACATTTAAGGGGTAGTCCATATTACAATTACTAACCAACTGTAGTCAAAATGGGGTGGAGAGAATCGCATGAGACAAGAAAAAAAAATACAGATCAAACTACCAAATGGGGAGAAGAAATCAGGACAGTTGCTGATATTGGAAAGTTAATGCCAGAAGACTCAAGATACTACTACTACTACTATCAACATTACTCCTACTACTAATAGTACTACTACCACCATCATCATCAATACTACTACAACTGCTACCACCACTACTATTATTACTACAACAGTACTATTACAACCAATGCTTACACTATTACTACTATTACTTCCACCAACAGTACTACTATCACTACTCCCATAACCAACAACCACACAGCATTCGTAGTCCTCTCCCCCCTTCCAAAAAAAAAAAAAACCCTTGGAAACTCAGCATAATATTAGAAGAGTTAAGCACCAATAGCTTGCTTCCCTCCGCATAACTCTTGGCTATTAACCCCTTTATTGCTGCAGCTAATAGTTGACACAGGAGATGGTAGCTGATGTATATATGAGAGAGAGAGAGACTCCAGCCTGCTTTAATCCCGCCCTAACAACCACTGCCTTCGGGCATCACATTCACCAAGTATTGACACTCTAAGTGAATTTCGACACCCAAGGTTCGTAAAGATTCGACACAATGGCTCCCGGACTCCACTCCCTCCCTCTACCTCTCCTTCCTATTCACTCTTTTACTGTTCAAAGAGACCCCCCTCAGCTTGGATAGAGGACAGAGGGTAAGGGTGGAAGCAGCAGGGAGATCAAAGTGTGTAGAGGGATGGCTTAGGCCTGAGGACGAGGATAGGGGGTGGAAGGACTTGTAGTTCCGGCGGGTCAGGAAGTTTGTGTTATATAATGTGTAAGTCTGTAGGGTTATTTCTCTGTACAGTCCGCACACACACACACACACACACACACACACACACACACACACACCATCGACACGTCCTAGTCCTGAGGGAACACATTTAACACAGCATTATAAAAAATGAATAACCCAGAGAGTATCGTATCACCAGTCGACACCTTTTTTTATCCCCCTCCTGAGTCTATTATCCGCGGGTAGTGCCACTTCAAGGCCCGACCACGCCGTTACCCTTCAGCTAATGGACCTTGATCTAATGTACTAACGAGGAGGGTCAGATGTTGACTGTCGCAAAAAAAAGGAAAAAATATAGAGTAACATAAAAAAAAGTGTATCAGTGTCGCTAACTTTAGGGTCTTCCTGCTTCCCTCTCTCACTTCCTTTATAGCCGCCTCCTTCACCACCACCACCTCCTTCTGCTCCTCCTTCTCCCTTCGTGTATAGCCACCTCCTTCACCATCAGCCACCTCCTCCATAGCCACTCCTTCACCACCACCACCCACCATCTAGAAGAGCAAGCAGGAACCCATTTGGCCAATAATAGTAATTTGGCCAATTCACGTCAATTTGACCTCTCACCGATTACATGCTCTGGTGTACAAATTGATCATGTCTTGTAAGGGACGACCAAATTAGGTTATTGCTTAATTTGCGGTGCATTTACTACAATATTTCCTCATCTTACACTATGTGACCCACTGTAGACCGAGAGCGAGTTATCCTCACCCCTTGAGTATATTAAACAACCTTCTATATACAATGGTAACTTTTAAGTACGATGATAACACTCTCAAGGCAATTCGCTCGATAAAAGATAACACACACACACACACACACACACACACACACACACACACACACACACACACACACACACAGAGTAAACAATGAGTCAATTTTATGAAAGAGAAAGGTTTTGGCTTTATGATAATTTCTTCAGCCTTCATAAAAGTACCATAGTGTAAAATTTTAAACATCTCAGCTTATATCACCTGATGATTAAACATTCTATTGCTGTCTGATGGAGGTTAGGTTCTTTTAGGTTAGGTTAGGTTAGGTTAGGTTAGGTTACGTAAACGTTAGGTTAAGTTTGGTTGAGTTAGGTAGTGTTTACTTATCAGGTGAAATAGCCTGGGGTGCCTATTCTTCACTTACTTTAAAATTTGTATTAGTAGATCTAAACTGATGCTTCCTACAGCATTTACCCGTCATCTTGGTGGCTTAACTTCCAAACAAGTTTTGGAAATAATTCAAAAGCCCACCAAATGGCCCTCCTAACTTCTGCCTCCGGAGTTTAATAGTTTTAAAATATCGTAACATGGGAAGTTGCTCCATCTATGAAGAGGTTCCATCTATGAAGAGGTTCCATCTATGAAGCGGCTCAATTTAAGAAACTGCTTCATTTAGGAAGTTTCTCCGCATGGGAAGGTTTTGCATCTACGAAGTCACTCCACCTTGGAAAGTGCTTCTTCTAGGAAGAGTCTATAATTATATAGGAAACCTCACCATCCATTGATTCCGCTAACTGAAACTACCAAGAATCTGTAAAGGGTAAGACATGTGTAGAATAAGACATGGATACAGATATAGAAATCCACTAACGTAAAATGCGGGGAATAAATAATGACAGGGAGAAATAGGTCAGCGTGGGTGCGTGCGTGCATGCGTGGAAGCATGCATGTGTGCGTTAATGCGTGTATAATATCCTCGACAACATACTGAAGCCAAGAAGCGGATATACAGGTAGATGCCAACCGTCTTAATCCCAGGAACCGACACCTTATTACCACAGTCGGGCTCTTGTTGTTGTTTGTGTCAGGATAACCTTATTCTTGCCTCTCACATCAAAACTCCTTTTTAAAGATGTTACTAAAATCTCAAGATAATTGATACAGAAAAGCCTTTGATCGTGCAGCACAAAGGTAAACAAAACACTAGGAGGATTTTAATTACTCAGTACACCTGTGACGGCCTCGGGGTAATACCTTCCATGGACTGCAGCATATGTTACTTTAAACTCTTCCTTTGTCATGTTCATACGAGATGTTAGAGAAATATTATTATTTTTTTGTGCTGTACCAAGTGTTATGGGTTTATACTTTAATTACAAATTCTAATTCGATATTATCTTTACCATGAATTTTTACGTCACGAAGTTTGTACACTGAATATCTTAATAAGTTTTGGGTAAATCTACTTAAAAAATTTTATGGACTCAGTAAGGATTATAATGTTAAAATGAAGGTGGTATCAAATTTTTTAGTGCATGAATTATAAAGCTCACGGTAATGGGTGATAATAGTTTTAATTTACACAAGAATTACCTAAAAAAAATACTCAATACCAACCTAATATTAACGTGGTATTAAAGTTCATGGAAACACACACACACACACACACACACACACACACACACACACACACACACACACACACACACACACACACACAAAACAACAATAAGTTAAGAACACCATCAGACTATCAACAAAGGACTGATGATGAGGTACACCGTTCACTCAATAAGGTAATTATGGCTGGTACAAAAACTCGCCTTAAATTATGAGCCGAGTCTTCATGGCTGACAGCGACTGACAGAAGTGACAGATCCAGGAATCAAAACTTTCAGATGCTGTTAGAGGCTTATGGATACTGGTAGCGAGACCGAGAGATAGGTAGTGTTATATACATCAGACCATCTCAGTAACGAGTATAATAATAATAACGAACACTGATAAAGACCTCTACTTACAGACAGACAGATAACTACTACGACTCATTGGAACAAACACCTACTGTACTTCATTTATTCACATATTGATGCCGAGATATTTACATACAAATGTTTGCCGATGATGGCAAGTTATTTCGGGAAATTAAGAACCAAGCGGACTGTGAAGAGCTGCAGAAGGACCTCTGTGGGCTCCAGGAATGGTCGAAGAAATGGCTGCTGAGATTCAATGTCACGAAGTGTAAGAGGATGCACCTGGGGCGTACCAACGGTAAGGAGGCGTATCATATGTCCCAACGGGATGAAGAAAATGCACTAGTTGAGACTGTGTGTGAGAAGGACCTAGGTGTGTATGTTGACAATGAGCTGAAGTTCTCGGGCCATTGTGAGAAGAAGGTAAATCAGGCAAATAAATTATTGGGTCTTATAAGAAGGTCGTTCAGATATCTTGACGGTCCGTCCCTCGTGACGATCTTCAGGAGTGAAGTGCTTCCCCATCTGGAGTACTGTCACCCCATCTGGTCCCCGAGATATGCTAGGGATTGTCAGTTGGTTGACAATGTTCAAAGGAGGGCCACCAGACTGGTGCCTGCACTTCGGCACCTCAGCTACCCTGAGAGATTGGAGCGCCTGAACTTGCCTAGCTTATACTACAGACGGGCAAGGGGACACCTAGTTGAGGTGTATAAGCATCTCAGGGGGCACTACTCAGTTGAGTGTCCTTACTTGGAGCTGGCGGACGCTCGCCCCACAAGGGGTCACAGCTCAAGATTGAAGAAGCCGCAAGTCCAGAAAACCGTGAGGGCAAACTTTTTCGGAGTGAGGGTTGTAAACTCTTGGAACAATCTACCAGAGAGTGTTGTGACGGCACCGAGTGTGAGCTCTTTCAAGAGAAGACTTGACCAACACTGGAGCGGGTTCAGGTACATTCAGGAGCCGGTGCATACCCAGTATTTGCCAACAGTGCGTGACAGAGACGTGACCGATCGCCCGGGCGGCTAGCGAGCCGATCTTTTGGTGAAGAATATAAATGAAAAGAGACGTGACCGATCGCCCAAGCGGCTAACAAGCCGATCAGTGGCGAAGAGGATAAAAGTAAAAAGATAAAAGTAAAAAATAACAATAATTAAACACATTACGATCCACATCTCATATATTTTGGAAATGTTTAAGTCTGAATTCTGAACAACAACAAAAATGAGATCGTGGAAGAGCCATTTGTTTGTTCCTGGTGTAAACAAAGTCCTGATGTTTTGACAAGGGTAAATGTGTTCAGCCCCAGAGGGATATCGTGTTAATGTCTGGTTTATATTTTAATTTCCTTGGTTTCGAGAGTTCCTATCATGTTCATCTTTGTTACTCTTCATGCCGTCCTCACTTCTCTCAGTGACACCAAACGAACGATAATTAATTAGTATAGTTTTATAATATCTACATTAAGGCCGCACCTTCACGATACAGTCGCCTCATGGAACCAGTTACTGTGAGTCGTGCCCACAAGCACGTGGATTCTGCCCAAGTCGTGTGCTGCACCGCCGCTCCTCGTCGACAAAGGCTCTGGACAGCGTGACTGATAACGTACACTCATGAGTTTAAATAATAGGTCTTGCTGGGAACTTTAACCATTACTCGGCGTTGAGAGACTTCGCCAATCTCCTGACGGTGAACACAGGCACCTAGAGCATCACTTCTGTGGGGGTCTTTGTTTCACTTTCCGATTCTGAAATATTTAGAGGACAATTTTGTTTCTGTAACCTTCATCTAGACGGTTAATTTTACTAAATTGAGGTAAAAGTGGGTCCCAGAAGCATAACTGGCGGTTAGAGACAGGGTGGATGTAGCACAATGTAAACTTACGCCTTCGGTGCACACGGAGACATGGCCGGGGCTTTACTCGACCGGCTTCACCTCACCGATATGTAACGTACAGCTGAGTGGACTGGAAGCACCATCAAATCGAACCAGTGAGCTTTAGATCAGGAAGCGAGCTCTGTATCCATTCTGTCGCCGACACCGCCGCACCCCCTTACTAAAAATAAATATCTGAGAACCACGACTTTCATTACTAGAAGTCTTCCCTAATGTCCTCTTGACCTCCATTTATCATCGTAGACACCAGCAGATGTATGACTGTGTCGTCTACTGCTAAAGGAGAACATTATGTAAATATATCTCACTCACACACCTACTTAGTGTCGGAGATAAAGTTGATGAGCTCTGAAAAACGCCTTTAACAAGACGGACCGGTCCACGTATCATAAGCTTTGTCAACACTGGATTCCAGATTTGGAGGTAATGTAGAATGTAGAACGTTGATTAGCCATATTAACAAACAATAGTTACTCCTTGACCACTGCAACTTGTGTGCAGGTGAGAGTGACCTGCTGATACAAAATTTAGATAAAGGTTCACCATCGCGCGCCACCTCTGCCTCTCACGTGTCGTCAGTATGAAAACTTTTTATTCAGTAGACAAGTTCTCTGTTACCTGTGTGTCCGAAATGCGTGTGTCAGGGAAGGCGGATATAAAAGGTTTTTGCTGACGACACTTCCTTTGGGATTTTGCTAAGATTATGTAGTTAAATTTGATGCCATAAGCACATTAGTGTGACGCTGAACGCTGACAATTCTTTCCAATAGTGTTGTACATTTGCATTAACAAAATTATTGTGGATTATACTGAACATCATCCGAGCGGATACAAACCCTGCCCTCGAATCGTTACCATGGTAGGGTAAATATCGACATAGAGACGCTATTAATGTAAATAAATGTAGTTACCGTTTTCTTTAACTGCTGAAATGACCTGTATATTATCTTTGCATGAGCCGTTTCCACGGCAACACTTATAAAATATGAGGCAATTTACGCCAAATGTTTGTAATGTGGGTCTTGTCATATTTTGATCAAACTTACCAAGTTTTGAGGGAATCTGCAAACACGATCTCAAATTATTTGGGGACAGACAGACAGACAGACAGACAGACAGACTAGACCGAAAACAATACCTTACTGTACACCGTAGAAGCGGGCAGGACAATAACAACAAGTGCTAATACTGCCACTGACACTCCATCTTAGTTGAGTTGTTGTCAGTAAGTTTGTTGAAGTGATTATGGAAGACAAAGAGATAAACTTTTCTTTGTTTTGTGGTTGAGGTCACTGCAGGATCGTATACGAGAAAAAGGATCTTGTCACGTCCTCTCCCTCTCTTGTCATTTACTGGCGGTCTGGACGGGTAAGACCGGAAGGAACCTGCACAATAACTTCCTTCATTGCTGGAACCTTTGGGCGAATCCGGCACACAAGGAGGGAGGGCCGAGGGAAGCGATGGTCCACGGAAGTTTGAGAAGATTCGTTGGAGCTTCCAACTAATTACCTAAATGACCCAAGTGCCATTAGAGAAGCTCGTTGTACAGAACGCCGCCGAGTACACCGTCAGCACCAGCGTCTCCCATCCCGGGGTAATCTTCAGGCTTTAACTTTGGAATGTCTTCTGTGATGAGGTCATCTGTGTCTGGCCAGATGCGGAAGTGTACCTCCCACATGGTCAAACTTTGGTAGTGAGTTACCCGGGGAGTCCAGGCAGACACCAACCAATGAATAAATGAGACCTTCGGAGCAGCTGCCGGCCTGTGCTCAAAAACAGATGGCGTCGATGTTACTTCCTCCAGACACGAGGAACATAACAGACATACCAAGAGAAGAGGCATGGGTCCTGCTTCTCAAAGGTTCATAGACTAAATTTTCATCCTAATTGAGAATCAAAAACCCATCTAACTGGTCTCTTTTAAGATAATACCCCAAATGTCGTTAGAAATATATACTTGAACTTCATCGTATCAACCCGAGTTCTGTACCCCACCAGTTATAGAGAAAGAATAATCTTTCAGAAATCTCTCTCTCTCTCTCTCTCTCTCTCTCTCTCTCTCTCTCTCTCTCTCTCTCTGACCTTTTTAAGTTATAATGCAGTAGAACCTGACCCAAAAGCATCATACAAACTCTCCTTTCATTTACTTCCATTTTGTCATAGGTGTGTTCTACAATGGCATTCCCTTCCACAAGATCCCAAATATTTACCTGCATTACCTCTGGCGCTTTACACAATCCACCATAACGTTGGTGAATATAATAATACTAGTTTATATAAAGTTGTGCAGCAGAAAAGAAGGAACCAGGGACCACGCACACACACACACACGCACACGCACACGCACACACACACATAATAAGACTGTCAGACTCTTGATGCAACAAACACTGATTAGTTTTTCATGAAATTTCAGCTCCATCTTAAATTTCGGTCAGACGGATTTAAGTCAATGTTTACATGAATTATGAAGAGAAATTTGATTTTTTTTGTTTGTACGACACGCACCAACATTATGCTAAATCAAATTAACCTAAGAAACTTGAGAGAAAGTTTTCACATTAAAAAGAGAACTCAAAAGTTTAGAAAAAGAGGAATTCTAAGAAAAAAAAACTGAAGTTCGATCGTAAGTCCTTCCATTTTATGTGAACATATTTCAAAGTCTTTGTATTCAATCTTGTTTTGTATGTGTTGAATAGATGGTCGTTGATCCTGGATGGAATCATAGTGCATGGAGTATACGAGCTCTCTCTCTCTCTCGCACACCCATATATAAGGACGTTAAAACAATAATCAAACTAACGAAACAATTGTTCCACGGTACTTAAATCTGTCCTCTGTCCCCTATAAACAACATTGTTTGTATCTCTCAACGGGTGGCCTGAACTCTCCTCTCCTCACGACTGTCAGTTAATCTTCACCAACAGCGGAACCCAACACAAGGCGCGTGCCGTCACTGGTATATGGCCTCATCCCCGAGCTACAACACGCCCAGGATCTCATTTATATACAATGGAAAAGTCTCAGGGAGCAGCTGAGCGGCTCATTAGGGAGGCCAACGACCGATACCAGACCCCCGAGTGAGGAATAATCTACCAGACAAACGTGGCCTGGAGAAGCTTCAACCGTAACTGAGCTCGATGAGATAATAAATCCTACGAGCTTCCCATCTACTTGTTTACTTTCTACTACCTCCCCTCCCCTCCCCTCCCCTCCCGCTGGCTGAAAGGGTTTCGCTGAGACAACAAATCGTATGAGCTCGCGACACTTACGACTAGACGCTGCTCATGGCGATGGAGGGGTCCTATAGACTTCCTATCTGCTTCTCTCTACTTTATTCTCGCGATGCCTATAAGCCGTGACAATGCTCTGCGAGGCTAAGGTTTTTTTACGAGGTCGCTGTCTATATCTGATTCCGTCCCAGCGAGGCTTCTGGCTAGGGAGGGTGTTGTGGATGATGGCGCTCCCCCAGGGCTCTGTGTCATCGACGAGGTCTTTGTCTGCAGTTTCTACTTTATCCTGTAGCCTTGACAGTGTTCTACAAGATAGAGATTCTGCAAGACAGACGTTCTATAACACATAGGTTTTATAACACAAATGTTCGACAAGATAGATTCTACAAGTCTGCATCTACGACTTCTACTCCGCCCTCATGACGGTGTTTTACAAGGTTAAAGACCATTGAACTCCCCGTGTCTACTCTTGTACTGTTACAACTTTAGGAAACTCTCTGCCGTGAATAAGTTCTGTGAGATGGCAGGTCTAAAAGCACCCTAACCTAATATAAGCTAAGCTATCCTAACCCAATCTAAACCAGCCTAACTTAACCTACCATAACTCAGTCGAACCTAACCTAACCTCGTCTTTACTTCTTGCACACTCCGGCGATGCTTCCGTCCTTGATGTGTTGTAAGTGAAGAAAACCCATTACAATTTGTTTGCACATTTTGATTTTGAAAATTGGATCTCTCTCTCTATCTATCTCTCTCTCTCTCTCTCTCTCTCTCTCTCTCTGCTAAAATTCTCGTTGTCTGGGGACGGGGAGAAGGAACACGGGATTAAATTCAATAAACAGGGGAGGTAATGAGGGGTGGATAATACGTTAGGGGTATGTGAAAAGGATGATGATAATGGGGAATGGGTAAACGAGGTAAGAAGCAGAAAGTAAGGAGACAAGAGAACAAAAACAATAAACAGGGGAGGTAATGAAGGGTGGACAACGGGTCAGGGTGTGTGTGTGTGTGTGTGTGTGTGTGTGTGTGTGTGTGTGTAGAATTAACGAAGAAAGTTATACATATATCAAGAATAAATGAGTCGGATAAAGAAGGAGGCAAGACAAGAAGTAATATAAAGGGGAAGAAGTTAGAGAGAGAGAGTGTGTGGAGTAATGAGAGGTGAATAATGCTAGGGGTTGTGTGTAGGGTGACAAGAATGGGGTAAACGAGGGAAAATATAATAAAATAAGAGCACAAGAGACGAAGAGAGAACTGAAACAAGAGAAGAAAGAGATGCGGAGAAAGATGATGAAAGATATTTTGTCATCTGAAGGTCGGGACTATGACACCTCTACTTCGGGTACCTAATTTTACAGTTGAGGAAGTGAAGGAGGTCAAGTGCACTGACGACCACTCTCCCTCATTGTGAACCTTGACCTTGGTGTTAGATGTGCTATATCCAAGCTGCCTTTGGGACCCACTTTCACACTTTAAATCCATCGTTAACTTAAACATTCAACAACAACAACCTTAAAATATTAAATTGGGGTCAAGTCTTCACCCCAAAAGATAAATTATAGATAATTTACAGTAAATTCATTATCTTAATTAAAAAGAAAAATCCTCTACACCGTCAGAGTTGCAGGATTAAAACTGAAAAAAAAATATTGAACGTGGGAGGAAGCTGCCAGATGTCACCCAAGTTCTTCCACAGAGGTGATCCATCTTACAAAAATACAAACACCCAATAACGTGATGATTCTAGAGAAGTAAAATAAAGTGAAGAAGTTTGTCTTTACTTCGTGTCGTCGGCGGCAACTTAGGACGATAATCATGGTTAAACTTATAACTTAAAACACTCTTATGACTCTCTTTGTGTTAGGGCGCTCTTGATCGACTCTGTATCCTGGAGACGATGATAATATTGTAACATCGAGTGATTTTGTCGTATTATGAAACTCTTTATGGTATTTTTTTTATATATTATACTCTTAGGTATTAAGGTTTCTTGGATAGGAGATTACCCTCGTTGACCTGCAGACACACATCCATACAGTCACACGGATAATAGAGTCGTACACACACACACACACACACACACACACATCATAATTAATGATATAAATATAATAAGTCCATTCAGGTACATTAATTTAGGCCAATTAAAATTAACTATAATATTTTCCTGTATATAATTATTAGTTAACCACTTTCTGTCTCTCCTAATCCTTTTATTCTCTCTTAGCTTTCTTTTTTTTTTCTTCTTCCACCTCATTTTCTCTCTCCCTCCACCTACTTCTAAGTTCCATTCTTTATTCCCATCCATCTCTCCCTCTTTTCTTAATTTAACTTCCCCCTCTATCTCCTTCCTTCCCTCCTTTCCTTTCCTTTCTCCATATCCTCCTCTCCTCTTTCTCTCTCCATCACATTCTCCCTTCATCCCATTCTCCCATTCACTTTCCTTTCCTCCCTCCTCCTTTCATTTCCTCTCTCCCTCCCTCTCTTCACCTCAGTTGCCAAGTAGTATTATATTCGTATTTGCCCGAAAATATACACGAGTCAGTGAGCTAATGTGTGGGAGTAGGGAATGATTTCTCTTATATATTTGGGTAATTCTTTTCACTCACTCACTCACACACATACACACGCATACGCACACACAGGCACACGCACACACACGCACACAAACACACACGCGCACACAAACACACACGCGCACACACACACACAATTGTATCGTAAATAAAATGGACGAATTTCAGTTCTATTTTAATGCAGTTATTGTTAGGGTTCGACACAAGGGGAGGGACCGTGTTTCTCACATGGGCAGATTTTCACATCATACGGACATATTTTCGGATCATATCGACAGACTTATTTAATCCCTTCGCTACTTTTATCAACAGAAGACTTTCATTCTCTCTATGTTACTAAATCTATTATCTTGGTAAAATATGTTACCCAATTTTATCTCGACTTGTGAGGGAGAAACACAAGGATAAACATATCAAGGAAAGAGTAACACAAATTTGATGGCAACTGTACTTATAATATACCCATCACAACAGCTAAGACAATAAGAACCATCAGGGTAATTCTCAAGCTATCCTGTAGGGAGGGACGAAAGTGCAAGAACCTCAAGGATCACTACACCACACAAGGGACTCCTCACACGGGACTAACAGCCAGAGAAACCGCAAAGACTCTGAAACATAAAGGACATTGACTTTATGAAGTCAGACAGTGTTATCCCGTTCGTGGAAACCCGTGAAAGATCTCTATACCAGAAACAGGCCAGCCCACCTCCTCCTACCTCCATTATTCCTACTGAACCTTTGATGTTACGCGTTGTAGCCTGAGAATGTTTAGAGTGGAGGACTGTGGTCGCCAACCCTCAGAACTGTAATGTGATTGATTACATACTCAACACTAACACCTAGACGACATTACATTGCACTACGCTACACTACACAACACAACACTATTGTACACTATCCACAACACAACATCAACATTACATCCGCGAGACGATGATTTTCTTCCTCAGTATAACACACTATAATTAATAATGTTGTAATACAATATAATAATACATATTAGGCGAGAGAATAATTACACGTAATAATTGGGTACAAACAATATAATTAAGGCTGGATACGTGTGAGACTTGAAGCTGTTATAATAGGATCTTGCAGGCCAAAAAATCTGCACGTTTGAAACTTGTTCTCTGAGGCGTTATTATTATTTTATTTTCATTCCAGGTAATTAATTAGGTAGGCAATGTGAAGTTTTAGGAAATTTAAGGAAACAAAAAGTATTAAATAAATTATGTTCTCGGTGAAGGATGATATATGATGAGAAATCAATGAACTGAAGACACGAAAGATGAGGAAAATCTCACCCTTTAAGCATGGAGGCCGGGAAAAGGGAACTACTTTAATCCTTGTGGCTGGAAAAGAAAACCCTTCAGACGAGGAGGTTCTTGGTCATAGTAAATCCCGCTTTATCAGCCGCAAGTTCTGGGGAAACAATTCTTGCGCCATTAATCTGCCAGAAGGCTCAGGGCTGGCGAGTCCATCTTGGCTCAGACCGAAAACGTAACTCCATTTGTTGTCACCGACGATAAATTAGGACTGATTTTTATTGCCCAGTAACGCTGTCGCTGTCATCGCCGTCGGAAGGAAGGAAGGAAGGAAGGAAGGAAATTCTCCGTTGTTTGTTTACAGGGACGTCTTGGTGGTATAATTTAACACTGTCTTAAGAGGTCAACAGACTGGGTTGTGCCGAAAAGACAGGTCCGGACCTTGCGAAAACTGCATTTTTTGCGGTTCGCCAAAAGTGCGGACATGAATTTTCGGCATTTTTGGCGAACCCGCAAAAAATTCATTTTGTAAAGATTTTTCAACTCCCAGAAAGATCGGACTCTTTCTCTCCCAAGTTCTCGTTCTCTCTTCTCTGAGAGGTGCAGTGTTGGAGAGTGATGGTGATGATGGTGGTGATGGTGGTGGTGGTGGTGATGATGGTGGTGGTGTTGTGGGTGATGATGGTATTAATAATGGGAGGTGATGTTGTTGGTGGTGATGATGATGATGAGTGATGATGGTGTTGATAAGGATGTTGATGATGATGATGATGATGATGATGATGATGATAGCAGACGAAAATAATCATGATGGCGAAGATGATGGCAATATTGCTATAATGTTGCAGTGATGAAAGTGCACAAGAAAGGAGAATGTCTAGTTGCAGAATGAGGGAATAAGATAGGTGATGATAACGCCTGCAATTGCAAGAAGAGAAGGAAAGGAGGGATAACTAACGAAGAGAAAAAAAGAGGAAAGTGATGATTGAATCGTGAAGAAGATAAGAAGCAATGATGATATAAGATTATGAAGTAGAAATGGGCGACAAACGGAGGGGGGGGGGATAATGGGATAAAGTAAGAGGAGAAGAAGGAAGTGGCAAGGGGTAATGATGAGAGAAAGATGAAGAAGGTAGATGGTAAGGTATTTTGATAAGTAAGAGTTGCTTTGGTTGAGTGGTGGATGCATAACGAGTTGACGGATAGAAGGGATGAAGGATGTGGATGAGTGAAGGTAATATACAATGTAAGGAAGAGAAAAACACGTAAACAAATAGATGGAACCTACAGATAAACAGGTGTAGAGGTTCAATGTATAGGTTGTTTATACTTAAGAGGTAAACAAAGGCTATGTCACCATAAAATAACAAATTACAGGTTGTGGGAAAATCTAGAAAGGAGATTCAGTATTCCATTAACAGGATCTTCCAATAAGACAGCAAATATGGCTAAGAATTTTAAAACTTTACCATGCGATTAAGCAGATCATTCACTGAAGCTCCCATAAGACGACGTAGAGAGAGAGAGAGAGAGAGAGAGAGAGAGAGAGAGAGAGAGAGAGAGAGAGAGAGTTTCCACATGAGGTTATCCACATCTTCCACATCAACGGTAAACAAAAGTCCATATTCTTTTTACCTAAGTTGGTGAAAAAACTTATCTTCTTGAACCTTTAATCAGATCAGCAATTATTCCAAAGCTCTTTTTTTTTCAATGAGCCAGAGACAATATTGATGTAGAGAAGAGTGAAGTGACCTGACGAAGTGGCAGAAGGTGATGTGATAGAGAGGATATGGTAGAGAACAAGGACAACAGCAGAACCCAAAGGCAAGAAAGAAGAATGATGATGATGATGATGATGATGATAGAGAAGGATCAAGAGAATAGGAGACGGTGAAGAAAGAGGAGGTGGAGGAGGTGGTACATAAAGAGAAGGAAAAAGAGGTGAAAGATAAAATGATACTCGATATATTGTTGATCCTTTTTAAATTTTATGCAAAGACGCGAGGAATCTAGTTTAGCGTGTGTGTGTGTGTGTGTGTGTGTGTGTGTGTGTGTGTGTGTGTGTGTGTGTGTGTGTGTGTGTGTGTGTGTGTGTGTGTGTAAGATATTAGAAAATTTTTTTCGTGTGTATGATTTATATTTAATTCCCGGCATCATTCATAATAATAATATCCTACGATTTACCTCTGGCTATTAAATTAACTATTCACTCACACACGCACACACACACACAGTATATAATATATTGGGTGTATTTTTACATTTCCCTATTATATAGTTTATTGTAGGGTAGGATGTAAACATACGACTATAAATAAATAAATAAATAAATAAATAAATAAATAAATAAATAAATAAATAAATAAATAAATAAATAAATAAATAAATAAATAAATAAATAAATAAATAAATAAATAAATAAATAAATAAATATATATATATATATATATATATATATATATATATATATATATATATATATATATATATATATATATATATATATATATTCCCGAAAGCACTGGAGCGATCAATTATCGGTCACACATTGTAATCCTCTTGGTTGTGGTGGGGACAACAATCACCATCGGATAGTTCGACCAATTTATATGACGCCAGTTTATTGCTCCCGCTGCTGATAAACGGAATAAATGGATTTTGCTGCGTTAAGCTCTACGTTGTGTGTACATTTGTTAATTGCTCCAAAATATTTCCATTCGTTGGTTTATTTTGTATTTTTTGTTTTTTGTTGTCCGTTTATTGAGCGATTGATCAAACTGAATAGTACAGGGAGAGTGACAATGCTTTTGTTTGTGTGTGATATTTTGTTAACAATCGATAGTTTGTTACAGTCGTGTATCATCCAGCTGACAACACAGCCCAGACCTCTAGCTGACAACAAGCCCAGACCTGTAGCTGACAACAAGCCCAGACCTCTAGCTGACAACAAGCCCAGACCTCTAGCTGGTGACACAAGCCCAGGCAAGACCAACACTTAACACAGGTAGACTCATGACCCCGTGTAGGTCCACATCTGCTACTCCTTCACAATAAGAAAAATGACCAACAATGTGATCGGTTAGCAAATTGCTAAGTGAAAAAAATTAGATACAAAAAAATCAATAACTTAGACGATAAAATAGTTAAAAATCACTTACATATATATTTTTTTACTTAGGTCTGTTATACTTGTTCCAATATAACACTAGACATATTATGGCCTTCGGGAATGATCATAAAATAGCTTAAATTAGATTCCAGCGAACATCACCTTAGAGCCGCGAACAAAGGGAATTTGATTTTATAGATATAAATAAGAGGGTGTTTTTTTGGAGGGGGACTCCTAATGTCGGGGCCTCGAGTCACTATATCACCGAGGAGGACATATTAAATCGGTTCTAAGAGTTGGGTCGGATAATATAAAAGGTATTTGGTGGCCAGGAACCGGTTTAGTGAGTTGATTTAGGAAACTGTTGTGGACATGGCCTCCGAGAGAGAGAGAGAGAGAGAGAGAGAGAGAGAGAGAGAGAGAGAGAGAGAGAGAAAAATCCATAAAAATGGACAAAAAGCAGAAAAAATGAATAGGATAATACAATAACGAAGTAAACAACAAGGAAACGAGAAGGCGCAAGAGACAAGAGAAGAGTAAGTGAGGGAATAGACGGGACACAGGTGGGCACAGACGGGACACAGGTGGGTACAGACAGGGACACAGGTGGGCACAGACGGGACACAGGTGGGTACAGACGGGACACAGGTGGGTACAGACGGGACACAGGTGGGCACAGTACACAGACGGACACAGGTGACACAGGTGGGCACAGACGGGACACAGGTGGGCACAGACGGGACACAGGTGGGTACACAGACGGAACACAGGTGGGTACAGAGACACAGGTGGTACAGACGGGACACAGGTGGGTACAGACGGGACACAGGTGGGTACAGACGGGACACAGGTGGGTACATACGGACACACACAGACGGACACAGGTGGGCACAGACGGGACACAGGTGAGTACAGACGGAACACAGGTGGGTACAGACGGGACACAGGTGGGACACAGGTGGGCACAGACGGGACACAGGTGGGTACAGACGGGACACAGGTAAGCTGGGGTTCATCACACAAAAGACAAGACACGTGAAGGATACCTGCCTGTCTCTTACATCCTCAACCTTCTACCTTGTTACCTGTGAGTATAAGTGTCAATTCTACCTTGTTACCTGTGAGTATAAGTGTCAATTCTACCTTGTTACCTGTGAGTATAAGTGCCAATTCTACCTTGTTACCCTTGAGCAAGTGTCAATTTAACCTTCTTCCTTAAAAGTCTCAATTTCCTGTTCCCTGCGCGAGAAATCTCAAACAAAAAGACGTCATTTTGTTTTTGGTGGCACTGAGACAAATTGCCAGTTATATCCTGTAAGAACAATCACAGGCATCATGTTGTTCCGTGTGAGACGAAAATGACCAGGATTTTAACACACGAGAGTCTAAGCCTTCGGCCTCCAGGTGTGGTAGACAACTTAATGAAAGGAGAACAACAGGTAATTTTAGTACGTGTTATGAAAGGGCTGGACCTTGTACAGTGACGAGTGACAAGGTACAAGTGGATGAATATAAAGTTGAGACAAATTAAAAGTTTTCTGTTTAAATTTGTCTGTCTGTCTGTCTCTCTCTCTCTCTCTCTGTCTGTCTGTCTTTTCTTATTTTCCTTCATTTCATTTCTCTCTGTGTCTCTATTTCTTTCTTTAATTTCCTTTTTTTCTTCAACTTATATATTTTCCTTCGATTATCTCTCTCTCCCTCCCTCCCTCCCTCTCTCTCAGTCGTTCGTTCGTTCATCTTTCTCTCTCTCTCCCTGTCTGTGTGTCTCTTTTACAACCTCAACAGACACCGTCTCTAATTGCTTTGTCTTCCTCCTTTTCTTACACATATCTCTCTCTGATTCAAAATCTCTCCATACCCTTGGATCGTCACTCACCGTAACTCCCCATCACTAAGGTGGTTATTAACCCTCAGACAGTTACTCCTTGTCACTCACCGTTCACTTACAGGTAGATGGTTATCGGCATAACAACCTGCTCTTCGCCTCCCTCCTCCTCCTCCTTTCTCCCCCTCCCACATCCTCCTCCTCTCTCCCCCTCCCACATCCTCCTCCTCTTCCCTCCGGCACCTCTTCGCTGTCCTGTTACGGCAGTTGATACATAGGTCTCACCTTACGATCTAATTATGAGGTAACGAAGGCGGACGAAAAACAATTTGCTCACTCACTCACTCACTCACTCACTCACTCTTTAAGTTTATAACATTGGAACAGCGTCGAGTTTCCGGGGTGAAATATGTTGATACGGGTAATTAGAGAGAGAGAGAGAGAGAGAGAGAGAGAGAGAGAGAGAGAGAGAGAGAGAGAGAGAGAGAGAGAGAGGTTGATTGCATTATCTGTCAGAGTAATGTACTTCACCCGGCTGGTGGCTCAACACTGGGTTTACTAAGTGGACATAAGCCGAGAGAATAGATGAAGAGGTGACCTGCCACACACTGCACCTCACAGTGAAGGGGCGACCTGCCACACACACTACACCTCACAGTGTAGGTGAAGAGGTGACCTGCCACACACTGCACCTCACAGTGAAGGGGCGACCTGCCACACACACTACACCTCACAGTGTAGGTGAAGAGGTGACCTGCCACACACTGCACCTCACAGTGAAGGGGCGACCTGCCACACACACTACACCTCACAGTGTAGGTGAAGAGGTGACCTGCCACACACTGCACCTCACAGTGAAGGGGCGACCTGCCACACACACTACACCTCACAGTGTAGGTGAAGAGGTGACCTGCCACACACTGCACCTCACAGTGAAGGGGCGACCTGCCACACACTCACGACCTGCACAGTGAAGGGCGACCTGCCACACACACTACACCACAGTGTAGGTGAAGATGTGACCTGCCACACACACTACACCTCACAGTGTAGGTGAAGGGGCGACCTGCCACACACACTACACCTCACAGTGTAGGTGAAGAGGTGACCTGCCACACACTGCACCTCACAGTGAAGGGATGACCTGCCACACACTGCACCTCACAGTGTAGGTGAAGGGATGACCTGCCACACACTGCACCTCACAGTGTAGGTGAAGGGGTAACCTGCCACCTACACCGCACCTCACAGTGTAGGTGAAGGGATAACCTGCCACACACACTGCACCTCACTGTCAGAAACGCACACGCACACACACACACGCACACGCACACACACACACACACACACACACACACACACACAATCCAAATCTACCTGTCTATGCAATCTGTCTGCTTGTCCGTCCGTCAACCTGTAGGTAGGTAGGTAAATAGATAGGTAGGTAGGTAGGTATAATGGTTAGCATGCTCGCCTCGCAAGCATGCGGACCCGAATTCGATCCTCAGGCAGGGTGAAACTACGGGCAAGTTTCTTTACGCCATTTGCCTCTGTCTACCCAGCAGTAATTGGGGACCTGGATGTTAATCAATTTGCGTATCGTATTCCGGGGGTAATGGTTAGCCAGTGCAGTTGGCGAGTTGTCCGGTCTTCTCGGACTATTCCTTGACACTGGGTCATGCAGCTCGTTAACTTAGGGTGTGGTTGTTGTGTTGACGACAGCTTCTACACCTTAAACAAATTCACGCCTCGGTGGCCCTTGGGCCGGCCATCCTCGATTTCGAGGAGCTTCCATTATTAGGTAGGTATGAGTGTGTTAACAGCTTCGGTAAATAACATATAATCGGGGACGTCAACAGCGAAGACATAAACACATTATAACACATAAACACTAAAAGCTGCTGTAATTCACATAATGTACAGTGAACATCAAAAGTTACTGCTGCTGACGTCATTAACATATGAACGTCAAGAGACATGGCAACTAAAACAAAAACAAATTATCTCTAGGCAACAAAAAACAAAAACAAATTAACTCTAGACAACTAAAACAAAAAAAAAGCAAATTTACTCTAGCGTAAGGCAACATGTATGAAGTGAGGGACTATGTAAACCCTTAGAGACGAGATAAATAACAGCTTTGACCAGTAAGGCATTAGGACAGCTGACTAATATGAGATAAGATCATGCCTGTCCTTTTGATCAGTACGGGAAAATATCGAGTATAGATCACCTTGGGTACATGAAATTTAAAAACACATGAAGATTAGTTCCCCTCCCATCCTATTTAACCTGATGAATAAACACCGTAACACAACCTGGGGGGTTAGGTTTGGTTTGATCAGGTTAGGTTAGGTCTGGTCTGGTCTGGTCTGGTCTGGTCTGGTCTGGTTTGGTTTGGTCTGGTGGGGTTAGGTTAGGTTAGGAATATGGTGGTTAATACTCAGGTGAAATAAGCTCGGGTGTCTAATCTTCAGGTGATCTACAAATAAAAGACTGAGTCACTCAAACGTTTACTTAAATACCAGAGTAGGTTGTCCCTCAAGCGTTAGATACCTCGTACCTTTTATGACCTGTCCCATGTTAAAGCCTCGAGGCGATCAATGGCGAGGTGGCAATGTATGTTCTTTATTATTATTATTACAATGTTGTTATTATTATTGTTAGCATTATTATTTCATTTTTAATTTTGTATTTTTATTATAAATTCTATTTACTATTAATTATTATTATTATTACACCCCCCCCCCCCAGGCCCAGATGTGGGTAGGTGACCTGTGCCCGGGTAGGCAATCCCCGTAACAAAGAAAAAAAATGACGGGGTGGCGAGAAATGGTGAGGTGGCGAGAAATGGCCAGGTGGCGATGTATGACGGGGTGGAGATCAATGACGAGGTGGCGATCAAAGGCGAAGTGGCAAGTACCGCTCGACGCCACAACCCCCCCACCCCCGACCTAACACAGTACAGTAATCACTACATGACGGCACAACCATCAAAGGGTAAAACAAGAGGTTAAGAGTGTAATTAATTCAGGCGATGTTATTATGTAATCAACAGGTAGTGACCCACAGGTACACAACCCTAAATTGTCCCCGGGCTGTGAGAATTAATCAAGGAGTGATAATGAACATGACGTTATCAGAGATCAAGAGTTAAATGTGTGTGTGTGTGTGTGTGTGTGTGTGTGTGTGTGTGTGTATTGTTTCATACAGTAGCCGCCGCGTATGCAGATCTCTAAGACGTGGCCTAAGAGCATCTAAAGCAGTGTTTTTCAAGCGTTTTTTACTGCGACCCACAGCCAGAACAACAATTTGAATTGCGACCCATTAAACCTAAGTGTAATGATATGAAATGAGCTTAGGTTAGATTACGGGGGAAAAAACTACGATTACGAGTTTTTCTGCGCAAAACGGATGACATGAGAGGTAAAGAAAGAATCAGGAAATGCTCTCCTTGCAGTCGCTTCCTAGACTGTGGAGTGTACATTACAATAACCAAGCCTAAATTATGGTGCATTTATTTTTATTTTCTTATTTATTTTCGCGACCCATTTTATTTTTATTTTCTTATTTATTTTCGCGACCCAATTTATTTATTTCGCGACCCGCTGAAGGGTCGGGACCCATAGTTTGAAAACCCCTGATCTAAAGTTAGTGAAAATTATGATAAAAATAACCTAACCTAACCTAGCCTAACCTAACCTAGCCTAACCTAACCTAACCTAACCTAACAGCTGGGTGAACTGGAAGTGTCTCGTGATTGAACCAGGGCACGAAACGACTGTAAATCTAATACTTGTAATAAAATACATTCAAAAATATAATTAACCTTAATTTTTCTCGTTTCACGTAATTAAGAATAATGTATATAAATAAAGATTGTTGGGAAAAAAACAAAACTTGCTAGCTTCTGGAGGCTGCAGTGTAAAGAGTGTTATACCACACCACAGAGGATGTTTATTATCTCCCCTCACACTGTAATGAAGAGGAAAAAACCCAATCTGTTTACTATACCCCAGGAAAGTAAACATTCAGGTTTACGTATCTTTACCTACAATAAACTGAAAATCGTCGGTAAGTATGTACTGTACTAGATGGTAAGTTAATTAATTGTACACAATACCCGGAACAATTAAGAGGTCAAATTTTTGATATCTTGTCTTGGAAGAAGCTGATACGAGATACTTCACACTCTCTCTTAAGGTCAGAAAGCATAAACCTGACATGTTCCAGGAAGAGGCAGGACAGGAGAGGAAGAGATGGATCAGGTGCCTGGGGGAACTAGCACAGGGAAGAAAGTTTTCATCATGTTCCAGGAATAAACAGAGGGGAGAAGACGCGTGGAATATCCCTGGAATAAAAACAATTTACGCTTCAATACAGCCGGCAACAAAAACCTGTCATACCTAGACTCAAGGTTGTGTAGGTCATAAATAAATCAACATTTACAATGTAGCTCAAACTCTTCTTTAAACCGACCAGTTAAAATACCTCACACCCTAAGATCTGATCGAAAATCTCTTCAAACAACAACACGGGTGATTGGCCTGCAAGATTGCTATTATTATTTACATTAATTTTTGTGTCGTAGAAAATCACCCTACTTAACATGGCCGGAGTCTTATCAGGCGTCGATCAAAATGGTGGCTACGAATTTCTTGTCGGTGTGACGAAGGTGTTGGAATAGTTGTGGGTCTAGTTCCGCCGCCAGATAACATCTTGATAACCTTGTTAAGTCTCACCCTGGAAGGTCTCAGAGTGGCCCATATCTCTCCCTCTACCCTCAAGACGTTAAATGCCAGCATGGCGACGGAAAAAGGCCGATACTTTAGCCTTAATATATATGCCCTCAGGATTTAATCTTGGAAACCTCGGTGGCGATGCGGATTTTCGCTAAAATGACCCCACGTGAGAACTGGCTGCAGGGGGTAAGTATTAATTAGTATTAGAACTGGCTGCAGGATACGGTTCCTTGGGGTCAACAAGTTAGATGGGGTCGAAATCTGCATTACTCTCCCATCTGAGCTGCACTATTCCATTAATATGGGGATCAAAGTCTCCATGAACATACAAATAAGAGTTCATTTCTGAGAGAGAGCGAGAGAGAGAGTTCCTCCTCCTACAGAATACAGGGCAAGAGTGTGTGTAGTTCTTCTGCACCATCACACAATAACACACGTACCTAAAATCTCTGGTCTTACCTAACTAAGACTTAATAAATTCCTCGTCTAGAATTTTTTTTAAGATATGCTTTGTATGAACTCAGTCTGACAATGTTTGAAATCATCTTCACAGACGAGCATGTTAAGTGCCTATTAAATGGCACGATAAATATCTGTGTTCAGCTCTGAGATGACAGACAAACAGACAAACAGACATTCACCTAGGCGTGAATTTGTTTAAGGTGTAGAAGCTGTCGCCAACACAACAACCACAATCTAGGTTAACGAGCTGCATGACCCAGTGTCAAGGAATAGTCCGAGAAGACCAGACAACTCACCAACTGCACTGGCTAACCATTACCCCGGAATACGATCCGCAAATCGATTAACATCCAGGTTCCCAATTACTGGGTAGACAGAGGCAAATGGCGCAGTTGTGTTCTGACCTCACTAGGGGAAAGGTCACGGCAGGGTTAGCTCCCGAGGGATAATTATCAGATATGGCCAGTGCTATGTGCGGTCTTGGGTATGAGAGTTTGTTGACCAAACTGGAGTGGCCCATTAAAGAATTGGCGAGGGCCAAGTTAGAAATTGAGAGGGCCACGTTGGAGAACCTGAAATTAAGGAAAGAGCTGGCGAAGTTAAAAGGAGAGGCTGGACGAGTAAAGCCAGTGTCTGACGAAAACTCAAGCGAGTGGAAAGTTGTGAGTAGTGGGAAGACGAAGCTGGTGGTGAAGTACACCAAGGATACGACAACAACGACAACAACAGCTAAGTGTACCAACCAGTTCAGTCCCTTGATAGACGAATTGGACGTTAGTACAGTCAGGGACAGGGATGACAAGGAAGGTATAAAAACTTTAATTGTTGGCAGGAGATGTAAACAGGGAAACCAGATACCAGATGAACAACGATGCCATAGAGAAATCCGACTGCGAGAGAGATTTAGGAGTAATGATAAGTAGGAACCTTAAGCCAAGTAAACAATGTGTTTTTGCTCGTAACAAGGCTAATAAAGTACTTGGGTTCATACAAAGGAGTGTTAGTTACAGGACTAGCGAGGTCATCCTAAAAGTGTATCTTGCTCTTGTGAGACCACACCTGGATTACGCAGTTCAGTTTTGGTCACCGTATTACAGAATGGATATAGAATCCTTGGAAAGAATTCAGAGGAGAATGACAAGACTAATCCCGGGCATTAGGAACCTTGAGTATAGAGACAGGTTAAAGCATCTTAATTTGCACTCCTTGAGAGACGTAGAGCGAGGGCGACCTGATAGAGGTGTATAAGTGGAAGGCAGGGCTAAACAAAGGGGACATTACAAAGGTACTCAAACTATCCAACCAGGAGCGAACTCGTAACAATGGTTTTAAATTAGACAAATTTAGATTTAGGCGTGAAATAGGTAAACACTGGTTTGGAAACAGAGTAGTGGATGAATGGAACAAGTTACCAATATCATCATTAACTCGAATACGCTGAATTGCTTCAAACATAGGTTGGATGCTTATATGAGCAATAGGGGTTGGGTGTAAACGGGACTGCCCAGTATGGGCCATTAGGCCCGCTGCAGTTTCCTCCATTCTTATGTTCTTATGTTCTTAAAGAAACTTGCCCATAGTTTCACCTTTCCCGAGGATCGAACTCGGATCCGTTCGCTTGCGAGACGAAAATGCTGACCATTACACTACACATGCAGAGCCACACACACACATATATACACCAACCCCTATGTCTTTGTATGTTATAAGTCATTTCTGTCCATTGTATATTTTCAGCCTTAAGGCTGCTGAACTTTTTCAATAAACCGCTAATTATTATTATTATTATTATATTACACACACACACGCACACACACCTTTTATTCAATTTCATTTTATCTTTCAAAATCATTTTCTGTTACACTAAAGTTAATTAAAGTTCTTTGGCTGCCTCACGACAAGCTTACATCACCAAGCTTTTTCACAACTACAATCTTTTACTAAGACCGAAGCTAAACCCTTCAAAACCTCTAATTTAATGAAGGCGGGTAAAAGCACTTCTTCTGTCAACAAGGGAAGCTCACTGAAGTTCATTAGAATATGTTACACGTGCAGCTCAAACAAGTTCTTTTTTGACTGTGTGGAGGGCGAGTGGAGATAACCGTGACAGAGTGTTCATCTGTGAGCCAAAGGTAATGTGTGGACAGTGAAATCACCAAGGATCATGATTTCCGAACAGTGACTGACTGACTGACTGACTGGAGGGAAGGATGCTTTCAGTTTTAGAGAGACTTCAAAGAGAGCTGGATGAGCGTCGTCTGGCCAGAGATAAACATGAGTTAACGTTTTGTAATCTTTACACCTATAGAAGAGAAACGGGATATATTAAATGGATAAGTTTCGGGGGACACACACACACACACACACACACACACACACACACACACACACACACACACACACACACACACACACACACACACACACACACACACACACACACACACACACACACACACACACACACGTCGTATCACAATTTCTTCCATTAAATACATGTAGTACAGTTTTTATTCGTGGCCAAGAAACATGTGTTCATGTGTGGTTAAGTTTCATTACAATATAAAAACTGCCTCATATATTGTTGCCAGATATTATTGCATTGGGGTAATTTTGTCCACGTATAATATGAACATTGTCAAAGGTCACTGGCACACGACTAACACAGAATGAAAATCATATCTTTCAAATGAAAACAAAGACTCGTCAAGACCATGCTATCTTACCTCAAATGTACATTCAATTTAGTTTTTACATTAACAACTTCTGAATCATTTCTCAATAAGATAAAGAAAGTAAGACTCAAGTTATGATACCATTGACCTACAGTAGTTAAATCAAGAGCTTCTCAAATACCTGACCCTTTCGTACCACACGTTCCCTACCTGAGAGGTGAGGTACTGTACCTGTGATACTTGAACTACGATAAGAATAAGAAAGATAAGTAAATTTCTCTTGCCTAAACGATTACTTTACATGTACGACTATGGTGACCCTGTTGTAAACTAGCACGCCTGAGAGAGAGAGAGAGAGAGAGAGAGAGAGAGAGAGAGAGAGAGAGAGAGAGAGAGAGAGAGAGAGAGAGATCTTACCTGCAGTAAAGGTTCCTCGTCTCATACTATTTTTCCCAGCCCCCAAAATAAGTATTATCAGATATGGAGCTAAAACAAAAAAATAAATCTTAATTACGGGGCCAAAGTAAACAGAGGCCTCATTAAACTGGCCTTATTTACCCAACTTATTTTGTCCATTTGTTCTCTGGCAGAAAAATAAATATAATGATGGCAGTTGAAGTGTTGATATCCATTTTTAGAGTTATGTGTTTATATTAGATTTTAGAGATTTAATTTAAATTAATAGAAACTGGAGATGTGTGTGTGTGTGTGTGTGTGTGTGTGTGTGTGTGTGTGTGTGTGTGTGTACAATTAAGGCTGCTGCTGCTGTGATAATAATAAATATTGTAATAAGTTATATTAATAGGCCCATTGATAATACCAACGAGCACAACAACCCCAAAACAGCCACCAATCTACCATATGTAGACCACCAGAGTATACAACATCCCTTCACACACACACACACACACACACACTGATACAGTCACTCAAGTGTGTGTGTGTGCGTGGCTCTAGGTCTAGCGTGAACATTTAATGAACTCTGCAACACTTGTACCAGAACAGGAGTATGTGTGTGTGTGTATGTGTGTGTGTGTGTGTGTGTGTGTGTGTTATTCCGTATACCCTTGGCTCTTCTTATATATACACCACTACACGTATGACCATCCTTATATAATGTGAAGTTCTTGGTAAGTATAACAACAGCTGGACGTCATACCTAACTGTGGAAATGTTGTTGTAACCATACTGCCTAGGAGACGTCACTTACGGTTTATGTACACTGTATATAGTCACTCACTCAGGTCTACCAGTGAGTGGGTGAGTGAGTGAGTAAATGAGTGACTGAGTGAGTGAATGAGTGACTGAGTGATGATTGAGTAAGTAAGTGAGTGAATGAGTGAGTGAATGAGTAACTGAGTGAGTGATGATTGAATGGGTGATGATTGAGTGAGTGAAAAAAAATGAGTGAATGAGTGAGTGAGTGTGGAAATTAGGATTGTTGAGTTACAGACACAATGAATAAGTTTTATAATCAGGACTAATATTCGTAACTCTGACACAATCACTGACTATGTACTATACTATGTAGTGTACTGTATATATATATATATATATATATATATATATATATATATATATATATATATATATATATATATATATATATATATATATATATATATATATATATATATCCTGGAAGTCAGTGTTTTTGTGTCTCTCCCCAATGTAACATAACCAAAAGAAATATAATAAAATCATTCAGAAACGTATATAATTAATCAATACACTAATGTCATCATCTCTATAAATCCCCCCCCCCCAAAAAAAAATATAATTCATATAACTTGACTTTTTTTTAACTCAATTTTCTGTCATAAAAACGAAAAAAAAGATACAATCAGAACATACTTTACACCAGCTGCTAAAACACTTCAGAATTTATAAAAGAAGACAATTTTACTAGGCACATATCCCCTCCTCCTCATTCCTCCTTATCCTCACTTCTCGTTATCCTCATTCCTTATCCTTACTCTTCGTTTTCCTCACTCCTCGTTATCCTCACTCCTGTAACAGAGTTTTTTATTTATAATTTTTTATTGTTGACGTAATAGTGTAATTACTTACCTTGTTACGGGCTTTGAAGACCTTAGTTGTTGAAACGCAGTAATAGGATTATGACAACAACACTCATCTTCCTCCTCTTCCCCTTCATCATTCTTCCTCCTCCTCATTCCTCCTCCTCCTTCCTCCTTCTCCTCCTCTTACTGGTACTACTACTGTATAACAAAAAAATAAATAAATCCTATAGTTCTGTTAACATTATTTCCGATAAAACTATGAACCACAAATATCAGAAGTCATCCAAATTCGCCTTAAGGGAAAATATTCAATTAATGTAAAATGTATAACGCAAAACACTTTCTGTAGTTATTAAGATCATTCCCTGAAGAGCTATAAAATAACTTTAATTAATTAATTGACTTCGAGAGACACAACTGAAAAAAAAACTCACATTAAACGACTGTCATTTGTTTTGGGGGAATACTACTACTACCACCACTACTACTACTACTAATAATAATAATAATAATACTAATAATAATAATAAAAACATTAATACCATTTCTACTACTACTAATACTAATAATAATTCGTCCCACTGTGAATGTCTCCAGCGTTCCATAACCTCACTAATTACACAAAAAATACTGACAGAACCTTAGACAAACTATACCATGAGAGCTATTTGGTTTGAAAAATGGGAAGACGACTGTAAAACATTACCCAGCGACCAGAATACTGAAACGACTTATTGTGCCTCATCTACCGTACCAAACATTACTGGGAGGTACCCGGTAAGTAAACAGTGTCGTATAATACACAACACATAACTCACTAAGATGTCACGAGGCGCCAACAAGATAAGCGACGAAGTTCAATGTCTATTTATTTATGCTATTATAGATGGGAAATGAGGTTAGTGGAGAAAAGGAAAGAATGTGTGTCACTTAGATACGAAGATGGAGACTGAAGAATGATGATGATGTTGATGGAAAAGAAGAGGCAAGAAGGCAAGGAAAAAGAAATGAGAAGAAATTAAAAAGAAATATGAAAAAAAAATGAGAAAAATAATGACGATGGTGATGATGAAGAAGACGAAGTCGTATTATTATTATTATTATTATTATTATTATTATTATTATTATTATTATTATTATTATTATTATTATTATTATTATTATTATTAATATTATTATTATTATTATACTCGTCCCCCCTAGGTCCATACTCTCAAACATTTTCACAAAAAATAACAGAGTAATTTTCATTATATTTCAGAAACATTAAATATTTACACCTGTAGTCAACTGGCAGTTGAAATATCCGAGAGATAATGTCGAGAGCAGCACGTCGGATTAGCTGATAATCTCCGTCTATCTCCAACAAATTCATGAGATATGCTGCACAACGTGAATGTGTCTTTGTCAACAGTGAGTGATGGAGCATTAGAGATTCGTGATAATATTGTTCTGTTGTTGATATTGTTAAGGGATCTTTTTATAGCTCTTGTGAAGTGTTGTAAGAAGGGTAAATGTCTGTACAGTACAGTCGTCCAAGGAGGTCATGTCACGGTTTTCAGTAGGATTAGTTCAAACAGTGGAGCCAAGCGAGTGACTGACTGACCGGGTGACTAAGTGAGCTCTGAGCTGGAGCCACACCGTTGGAATAAGATAGTATAATTATTAACGAACTGCTGAGCCAAATTTCTCGTTACTTAACTTTTTTTCTGGCATTCCCTCATAATTTCGCAGGTCAAAGGCTTCAAGACGGGTAGCACAAGTAAAATAACTATATCCAAATCCCAAGCTTGAAAGAAGAAGAAATGCCCACAGGAAAATAAAAGGCCAATCTGAGGTGACCAGCAACACAAGCCTTTAACAATTACTTCTAGTGTAGAATATTCTGTATGTGGAGTATTTCCTTGTTTAAAAGAACAATATGCGTGCTGTTGTTACTCTGGAATTAATATTAGTTGAAAAAGATTCAGACACGTTAGCAGTTAACCAAGTTTTACTCTATTTTTTTTTCATCAGTAACGAATGACGTTGAACAGGGACCTTTACCGTTATATATTTTATTCTAGGGTGATAAATAATACAGTACCGTAAGAGTATATATAACAATGAATTTTCTCAGGTTTACTGGGGAGAAAGTATGAAGAAACGTTTATTTAAGCATATAGTTTATCCAAGCTCATCGTTCATCGAGGTGGTGAATAGAGTATATTTGCTTACATATTCATTAAAGACATGACATATATGTGGTGAGTATGTGTATTATTTCAATTCATATTTTGTATTCAATATTCATTTCAGCTTAATACAATTAATACATACTTTTTTTCATTTTACATCCAATTATTACTCCACAAATTATATCTGGATGTCTCGGAGCGATTATCTCGAATGTCATATTTCGTTTCAAAATGTTGTATACTAAAATTTTAACCACATGATTTGTTCTTATAAAAACTGCTTTAGCATTTATTAATTAATTTATGTTACTATTTTACAGAATTGTGTTGCACCTCTAAAAAATAAAAGCGAAAATAAAGCGAGTCCCATAGTTGCCAGATACCACTTTCTGATTGAAACTTCTGGAAATCGTGACTCCCTTCATTTAGACTACTGTACTGTACGTCTGTGTGTAATACAGTACGTGTCTTTTGTTGACACAGAACACTGGGTTAGCTATAATGTATGTATGTATGTATGTATGTACTGCTGTCAACCCAGCAGTAACTGGGAACCTGGATGTTAATCGATTTGCCGATCTTGTTCCGGGGTAATGGTTAACCAGTGCAGTTGGCAAGTTGTCCGGTCTTCTCGGACTATTCCGAGACACTTGGTCACTCAGCTCATTAACTCAGGGTGTGGTTGTTGTGTTGGCGACAGCTTCTACACCTTAAACAAATTCACGCCTTGGTGGCCCTTGGGCCGGCCATCCTCGTTAAACGAGGGGCAACCATTATGTATGTATGTATGTATGCATATTGATTTATTAATCTTAACACTTAGTGGGAAGAGACGATATTTGTGGCTGCTAATATTATGTATGGCAAAAATTTGGTCGTATCATTCTTACAAAATTCGGAGAAAATTTTATATAACAAATTCCTCAATGAATCGTGAACTTTGCTTATATAACATGAGTAAACACCATTTTATATCCAATGATTAATTCGGGTAAATGAAAAATAAAAAAGGCATTATTAAAACATGGTAGTCTGAGTGTTGGGTCACGATATTCACATAAGAGTAAGCAGTGTACAACATCTGAGGAGATTAAATTCTATAGTGTTGACATTCAAACGTCCTCAAAATACAACAGGTGCAATATATTAAAACTCAAAGGGTTAAATTATCGTACTCAAGGAATAGATCATCGTATTTAAAGGTTCATGTTATCGCACTCAAGGGGTAAGTTATCGAGCTGAAAGGGGTTAATTAATTGTACTCAAGTGATCAATTACTGCCAAAAAGTATCGACTATTTTAAGTCTTTGAGGACGATAGTTTAACTCCTTGAGGATTATGGGTCATTTAATCGTCATTAAAGTTATATCATAAATCATCGTCCTCAAATTTATAGTTAAACCCAGTGTCCTCAAAGTCATAGTTTAAATCATCGTCCTTAAAGAATTATGGCTTAAATCATCGTTCTTAAAATTATTGTTAAGCCCAGCGTCTTCAAAGCCATAGTTTAAACCATTAAATAATTATAGCTTAAATCATCGTCCTTAAAATTATAGTTAAAACCATCACCCTTAAGGAATTATAGCTTAAATCATCGTTCTTAAAGTACTTAAACCAGTCAACATTCTTTCCTTGGGGCAAAATTTTCCCTCTGGTGAACATTTAACCACCAATAACACCGAGCGGGTCATAACTCAGCTCTCCTTCACCCTCCTACCACACGCCCACCTACCACACGCTCTCCTACCACACGCGCTCCTACCACAGGCCCTCCTACTACACACGCCCACCTACCACACACGCTCTCCTACCACACGCCCTCCAACCACACATGCCTACCACACACCACCACACGCCCTCTACCACACACACGCCCTCCTACCACGCCCTCCTACCACACGCCCTCCCACCACACGCCCTCTACCACACACGCCCTCCTACCACACGCCCTCCAACCACACATGCTCTCCCACACACGTCCTCCTACACGCCCTCCTACCCACGCCTCCTCCCACCCTCCACGCCTCCTACCCACATGCTCTCCTACCACACACGTCCTCCTACCACACACGTCCTCCTACCACACGCCCTCCTACCACACACGCTCTCCTACCACACGCTCTCCTACCACACACGCTCTCCTACCACACACGCCCTCATATCCCTAACGCCTTGTAATTTAATTTCCCAAGTTTATCCCCGGAATATCAACTGGAGTAATTCTCATTTGTATTCCTTGTGTGTGTGTGTGTGTGTGTGTGTGTGTGTGTGTGTGTGTGTGTGTGTGTGCGTATACAGTATATGCATGTTCGTGTTTATGTCTCTCCATATTTGTTAATGTTCGTGTCCACATAATAATTACATACACATTACTCAGCATACTTCCCTTAATTATCTATCTGTGAATAGTTCAATAAATTAACCATTCTAAACTTTCCTCCACCTCTGCAAAAATGTTCACGAAAAAAAACATAAAGTTAACCGTGTAAGCTGGCCAATTAGAGGCGGCTGAGAGGATGTGTGGGAGGTAAGTTTTTAAACACACACACACACACACACGCACACACGCACACACACACACACACACACACACACACACACACACACACACACACACACACACACACACACACACACACACACACACACACACACACACACACACACACACACACACACACACACACACACACACACACACACACACACACACACACACACACACACACACACACACACACACACACACACACACACACACACACACACACACACACACACACACACACACACACACACACACACACACACACACACACACACACACACACACACACACACACACACACACACACACACACACACACACACACACACACACACACACACACACACACACACACACACACACACACACACACACACACACACACACACACACACACACACACACACACACACACACACACACACACACACACACACACACACACACACACACACACACACACACACACACACACACACACACACACACACACACACACACACACACACACACACACACACACACACACACACACACACACACACACACACACACACACACACACACACACACACACACACACACACACACACACACACAGAGCATTCATAAAAAGACCTCAAAGAAAATTATAGCCTATTCATCATATTATTCATACACGTATTCTGCTTATCAGTTCAAAAATACTCACCAATTATTCATAAGAGAGATATCGTTCACTGGTAATCTTATGCATTAGCTGATGAAATATTTACTGTAGGAAAACCCCAAGGCAATAATATGTTCCGATCTTACACCAACAACTTTCAAGTCTGATATAAATTAGATATTTCCACAATGTAATAATAATAATATCATCGTCATCAATAATATTGACGTAGCGCAACGCACGCACACACACACACACACACACACACACACACAGTGAAATATATACTAAGTTTTCAAAATGATTATCGCACCAATATATTCTGTATGAACTATCTGATGTTCCCAGGTAACTGATGACGTCACACTTGGTGGCTTATGGCGTAAATAGTTGTTTTTATATTGTGTAAATTTTTTTGTAAATTAGTAATAGAGTATATACTTGCTTCAGCTCTGAGGACAAGTGGATATAGAAGCTTAGAACACGTTTGAGGTAATTTGTACAATGAAACTATTATATATAGTCGTGTTATTGTTTTCCTATACTTTTTTTAAATTTTCCACTATCCATGAACATAAGATATTCAGGAATCACAAGATAATAAAATAATGAATTAAACCATACACAACATTTAAGACATTAAATCATAATTATCACTTTCGTTCTTCACAGTGTATCATATTCAATAGGCACAATAATTATATGTATCTCGGGGTATAACATTGGTTACTAATGTATATGTAATTAATTAAACCAAGCTCATGTGATACTAATTATATTAAAAGTAAATTAAAATGTAGACAAATGTATTTATGTCAATAAATTTTTTTTTTTTTGGGGGGGGGGGCATTAAATGGGGAAACCTAAGGGGGTCTCCTACTTTGGGTCTTCTGCCTTGGGATCTCCTCCCTTGGGATCTCCTACCTTGGGGTTTCCTACCTTGGGGTCTCCTACTTTGGGGTTTCCTACCTTGGGGATCTCCTACCTTGGGGATCTTTTACCTTGGGGTCTCCTACCTTGGGGTCTCCTACTTCGGGGTTTCCTACCTTGGGGATCTCCTACCTTGGGGTCTCCTACCTTGGGGTCTCCTAACTTGGGGTCTCTGCTATCCACCAAGAATACAAACAAGAACACGATCGCTGCCTAAATCACAGTCGTGTGTTGTCCGTGAGTCTGTCTGTAAACTTTTACCATTGTGGACTTCTTCCCCAAACTTATTGTCTTAATTCTGCTGACACACGCGAGAAATATTCCGTCTGGTTCTCTTTTAGAATTGCATCTGACGTCACTACTCTACACCCTGATGCTAGTCCTTATTGAGACGACTGAACAGACAGACAGAAAGACAGACACTAGACAGACTCAAATGCAATCCCTCGAAAATTCTAACCCTCAGCCAAATACCCCTGGCTGAACTGTGTTGTAAGTGTACGGGAGTGTCGCTGGGATGGTTCTCACTCAAGGCTGTGTCATCACGCTCAAGGTTCCAGAGTGACGTCAAACGCAATTTTTCGCCACGTGAACCAACATACCTGCGACACTGAGGTGCAATTAAGGGATTTTTTTTTGCTCATACTTTTTACAAACTTTTTACGCTAAACTATGCTGTATTTTTACGCAAAATTATGCTAAAGTTATCTAGTTTTATCCATTTTGAGAAGTTTAATGAAAGGCATCGATTAAACTAAAATATATTGTTATTAAAGCTAACCTGAATAGTGTACGTTATTATATAAAAAAAATCACAGACTTATCGGGAAAAAGAAATCGAAGAAATAGAAAGTGCTCGCTAACAATCTTCAATACACAGCTGAACAGTGATCACTTTTTGTTTCGTGAGTCAGACGACAAACACACCAATGCCAACATCCCAGACAGGTCGGTGAGAATGAGGTCAGGGATTATGCACGGATCAGCCTATGCGCGCTAACACACACACACACACACACACACACACACACACACAAATTCAATTACGCATTCGTGATTTGTTGGTCGAATAAGATACCTGATATCAACAAAATCTGGTGCGGTGTGTGGTGTTACGTTAAGTGTGACTGGGGACATGAATCATTCCTCTTCTTCTTATCATTACTAACGTTATTATTATTATTATTATTATTATTATTATTATTATTATTATTATTATTTCTAGAATGTGACATAAAAACACATAATCTTCTCTCAGAAATGACGTGTGAAAAATGTATAATACTCACTACTCAACATAATTTATGGTAACCAAACCCAGTAAAGTGATGCAAAGGCCCAGAAGAATGACTGATTATATCGTTACGTTCATTCATGAAGGAATTATAAAAAAACAATTTTTTTATTATGATGTTAACTCAGCTAGCAAACCGTGTGTTCAGGCGAGTCTGCATTAACACAGTGTGGAGGCTGTAACAATGTAACATAGTGACTGTAATGGAAATGTCATGAAATGTGAAAACTGTATTATGTTCCAGTGATTGTGGACTTACAATTTCCGTGAATTTTTTTCTCCATTAGAACAAACTAACCCGTGACGAAGTGTTGGGTTGACGGATCCTAACAACATACTAAACGGCTCAGTCATCCAAGTGAGAAAGTTGACAGCTGACGACCAAACTAGTACCATCCTCTGCCTCCCAGACGGGTTGGTAATGCAAGGAATTTAAATTCTGGGGTGACTCTGAAGCTCTGAGATAAGAGCCGTCTAACGTAATCGGCTAAACACCTTAATTATCTGAACACTTTATTTTCTGCTCAGTTGTCTTTTATTCAAACCATTCAAACTATAATTTCCTCGACTTATCAACCGGTGGCTCATTAACATAAATTCTGCTCATGTGCAAAATTTCTACCAATTTTACCTTCCACTAATAATCAATTCTTCAATGCTCATGTGAACCTTGTATAAACAATGGGGACATAGTTCTGGTTTTTGATTTGGTTAAACCGCAATTGAAAGAAAGAAAAACAAACATTCCTGATGCCCCAAGGAACCATCAGTTAGGTAAGAAAGGCGGGTATTGTGCCGACTAAACACAGGCAACAGCGCCCTCCTCTGGCTTTCAGCTGACCCAGGGGTTCAGGATTGAATTATGCAGAAACGCCGCTGGGGCTTAAAATCTTTGTTTAGAAATGTTATGTATTGTACCTGCACTGCCTAGAGGTCTGAGGAATACTTAATTATGTAATATACAAGACCAGCTGCGTGTTGAGAGAGAGAGCACTCCCTATATAATTGTACCTCGGGGAAATAGTCGAGTTTTAACAGGGGCACGGTGGTATTGCGCACTGCTCCACATGTCACACAATTATCAGCTGTTAGTGCATTGTTTGTTGAATGTCCTTCGTCAGCTTTAGTTTGTCACCCCAATTTACTCCCCTTCACGCCTTAATTGTGGCAAAAGTACCCGAGTTCACAGTCTTCGTTGCCTGGAGATGAGACTGACTTAGTTATTGTTGTTGTAATAGACCTTAGACTGACTCAGGACTTAGTTATTGTTGTTGTAATAGACCTTAGACTGACTCAGGACTTAGTTAGTGTTGTTGTAATAGACCTTAGACTGACTCAGGACTTAGTTATTGTTGTTGTAATGTATTTTAGACTAACAAGGTCAAGGTCTTCCAGTTTCGCTCACTAAGTCGTAGTTTCTGTACTAGATGGATAACGTCTTTAATCAAGATATTGTATTATTTACCGTGTGTGGCTCAGTGAGTGTCCATAAATCATCACTCAGTTTTAACTTGAACTAAAAGATGTAATCAGGTCGTTGTGTTTTGTTTATACTGTCTGAGATATGTCTTGTTCACCCTCGTGTTGCCCACAAAAGCTTCAAGACTGATTAATCATTGTGTGGTGAGAACGAATACCATATCTTGCATAGGATAAACATTATAATTTCGTCCTTTTTATTTCAGCGGTTTCAACATGCCACGAAACCGCTAACATAGGTACAGAGAACGAATAATTCCCAATAATTCAATGCAGGTTTCTTTATACGTACACTTGAAGCTGACTTTTACATACTCAAACCCAGCCGAGGGAACTGCGGAAGCAATTTACTTTTGTTATACGAATCGATAATAATTATAGACGATGCAGGAGGGAACAACCATTGGAGTTATTTCCTTTTGTTTTCATGTGCTGAACTTTTTCCTTAATGCTTTCTCGTTTGTTTTTAGGAAAGTATTATACAAGACATTGAGTGCTATTTATTCCATCACTATAATGCATTACTCTTTCTCTGGTTCAGCTCCCCCCTTCTCTCTTTCTCTCCCTCCCTCCCTCCCTCCCTCCTTCCTTCCTTCCTTCCTTCCTTCCTTCTACATCTCTCTCTCTCTTTCTATCTCTTTCCCCCCTTTCCTGCCTACTTGCCTGTCTTCCCGTTTCTCTATTCCTCCATCCCTGCTCATACTCTCTTTCACCTCCCCACGTCTTGCCTTGTTCCTCCGTCAGACACACGTAGCGACGAAGCTCTCTCCACTCTTCTCTCTCCCCCTCTCCCGTCACACCCTCACACACACAACGACAATGGTTCAAAGACCTTTCCTCCCTCAGAAGCAGACAATACACACACACACACACACACACACACACACACACACACACACACACACACACAAACACGAACCTGGTAAAGAATGGCAAGCACTAAACGACCTACCTGACGGAGCCTCACCACCCAACCCTTCAGTGTACCTAACCCATCATTTGTCTCACCCAGAGCGAGATAATTACCCCTACGAGAACAAGAAACATTGTTATTGTTTTTTTTTACCACATGTCATCCAGGAGTGAACAGAGCGGCTTCTTTTTAAGTGCTTCTGTGTATTGTGACCAACAAGACGCTTTTGTTATTCGAGTTTCCATTCGTGGATTAATGGTTATATTCTTTGGATATTATTTTTCGTTTTCTTTTGTGCATCACGATAGAAGCTACAGTTAACAATTTTACATGATTGCTAAACTCTATGAAGATTCTTACAGCCTATGATTAAGCAAAAGATATTAACTATAAATTACACTCGTGAAAAAAATATATTTATTGTTCCTATGAAATCATTAACAATAAAATATAATAATATCAATAAGCTCATATATTAATTATGGGGGTAATTAAACAGGTAAGATAATTACTTATAACTCTACTTAACATTTATATATATACAAAAAACAAACAGGAAAATTACACAAGGTTAAAGCAGTAGACGTACACAAGAGCATTAAATAAACACAGTGGGTCTTAACCGAGGCAGCGCATATAACACACACTATAAGATCACTGACCAGGATTAAGTAAGTGCTGTGTCCTGGAGAAACCACCCAAGTAGGACACAGAATTCTCACGTCCTCAGATTCAAAACGAAGTTAATATTCAAGAAACTTAGCGCATATTAGCTGGACCGTGTTAACTGAAGAGGACAAAGTGAACTGAAAGGACGGAGTGAGAGGAGTGACTTGATGTGTTTTTTTTTTTTAATGGGAGGCTCAATATATATATATCCTCGGCGATGACGTCACATTTATTGGTTAATTGATGGGTGCCAATTGATACAAGAATATGATGATAAGCGAGCAAAGATATATATTATGTGTGTGTTTGTTTGAGAGAGAGAGCTTCTTTAAGGGATCCAACGCGTATCTCGAGAATTTCCCCCCCAAGCGAATCATCAGCCTCGAGGCCATCATAAAACAGAAATTGTCGACCTGAGCACCAGCGGAATATTCCCAGAGACGTAAATCACATCAAACACGAGAGTCTAAATCCAATTTTATGTGTAGAAAATAATCCTTTTAAAAGTTATTAGTCAAAGGTTTGTAATATAAGAAATGAAACCCACTATACCTCAGCCCCCCCCGTACTAATGTTAGTTCAATTATGTGTCGTAACAACATATTTTGTCCCCTCAATGACCAACTTGTTAAAAACATATAATTTTCTGTTCATTACCTAAAAAAAAAAAAACTACAAAATTTAGTTAATTTCCACATCATACCAGAGTGAATTTTGTCCCAAGTGTAACCCAAATTTTAAAAGCATATCAACTTCTGTTTATTTATGAATAATTTTTCCTCCTAAAACTCCGGAGCAGAGGCACAACTTGTGAGTGCTTGCTAATGGATGTTGGGAAAGAAAAATGAACACCTTCAACCGCCTTTGTTTCAGACGTGATGGGCAGGATAACAACTACGCCTGACCTGAAATTTGGTTAAAAACATTGATAACAGGAAGAGAGTTAAGAGGGTTTGTACTCCTCTTTGATGCCTCACCTTGATGGAAGGACGCCTTGTACACCTGCAGGATATACAATATGTAAACCAATCCTTGTACACCAGGAAATACTCACAAATATGTAAGCTAACTGCAAACAACCATTATGCCACACAAACCATAAACAAACAACCACTGTCCCATACAAACCGTAAACAAACAACCACTGTCCCACACAAACCAAAACAAACAACCATAATCACTCAATACAAACAACCAAACTGCAAACAAATAACCAATATCCCACAACACAAACCAAAACAAACAACCATTATGCCACACAAACAACCATTACCATTCAATACAAACAACCACAATCCCACACAAACCAAGAACAATCAACCATTATCACTAAGTAACTAACCACAAACAGCTCAACCTCTTAACATCATATACTCTCCATGTAAAGAAAACCTAACTAAATTATTTCTCAAGACAACTTTCACCATCAACTACAGGCGGGCGCACATGCCTCAGCTGCCCTACCCTTCAAAAATTCAAGCCAGGAGTTACTTAAGTGAATATACTGTACCTGTATTTATAAAAAGGGAGAATGATAAGATATGCAATGTCTAGTATGCTCATAGGTCAGGGTGTACAGCCATCTGGGTAAACCATAAGGACGTCGATATTTGGCGAAAATACGATTAGAAGTGCATTGAATATTTGCATGGAGCAATGTTTGTGATTCGGGTCAAGGAGAGAGAGAGAGAGAGAGAGAGAGAACTATCTTGACTACAAAGGACTGGCAAAATGATATTGAATTCTTTCTCTGTCGTTCTCGTTATTGCTGCTGGCAGAGGTTTGTCTTATTCTTTATTCGTTATCTCTCAGTTCCCTCTTTCTCTCCTTGTCTATGGAAAAAGAAGGGAAGAGAGAGAAAAAAAGGAGAGGATGAAAAGGAAGATGAACAGAAAGAGAAAACTGAAGAAGGAAAGACAAATATGAAAAAAATAAATAAAATTGGGGTAAAGAAGAAAAGGAAAAGGTAAACAAATAATTGATAAGGTAGAAAAGGAAGAAACAGGAGGAAAGGGGAAGAACATTAAGAAGATTAATGAGAAAATAAACGAAAAGGAAGATTGCAAAAAATAATAATAATAATGAAGAAGATTATGAAGAAAGAAAGAAAGAAAGAAAGAAAGAAAGAAAGGGAACAAGGAAATAAAAGACGAAAGAAAAAGGAGGCCGATGAAGACCCAAAAGAACATAGAAGAACAATGCAGCCCTCATTCCACCACCCCACCGTGGCGAACTTCACAAAAGCCTGGCTGAATATAACCTTATCTCGGTATCTCCTACGACGTGAATAAGATGTAAATAAAATCGTCTCTAAAAATTCCTCATTTGGGGAACTTTAGTGAATACGTCTGAGTGCCGCTACCCCGGATACTGGGGTAATTTCCTTCAGCTGCTTAGATCACCCCCACACACACACACCACCCGCGGCGCTTCGGTGAACACAGCCACCTGAGAGCATAGGTAAAGGAATGCAGCACACAGCAAGTTCTCTTACAAAGCTCTGAGATCCATTACACGACATCAAGGCTCCTCCTCCCCCTGCTGAGTATGTGAGACGAGTGTGTTGTGGTGGTGTGCTGGGTGGGTGTGGCGGAACTGGGCATGTTGGTGATGGTGGTGTAGGTTGAGGAGGGTTTGTTGGTGATGGTGGTGTAGGTTGGGGAGGGTTTGTTGGTGATGGTGGTGTAGGTTGGGGAGGGTTTGTTGGTGATGGTGGTGTGGCGGAACTGTGCATGTTGGTGATGGTGGTGTAGGTTGAGGAGGTTTTGTTGGTGATGGTGGTGTAGGTTGAGAGGGGTTTGTTGGTGATGGTGGTGTAGGTTGGGGGCGGGTTTGTTGGTGATGGTGGTGTGGCGGAACTGTGCATGTTGGTGATGGTGGTGTAGGTTGAGGCGGGTTTGTTGGTGATGGTGGTGTAGGTTGAGGAGGGTTTGTTGGTGATGGTGGTGGAGGTTGAGGCGGGTTTGTTGGTGATGGTGGTGTGGCGGAACTGTGCATGTTGGTGATGGTGGTGTAGGTTGAGGAGGGTTTGTTGGTGATGGTGGTAGGTTGAGGAAGGTTTGTTGGTGATGGTGGTGGGATTGAGGAGGGTTTGTTGGTGATGGTGGTGTAGATTGAGGAGGGTTTGTTGGTGAGGGTGGTGTAGATTGAGGAGGTTTGTTGGTGAGGGTGGTGTAGATTGAGGAGGGTTTGTTGGTGATGGTGGTGGATTGAGGAGGGTTTGTTGGTGAGGGTGGTGTAGATTGAGGAGGGTTTGGTGATGGTGGTGTAGGTTGAGGAGGGTTTGTTGGTGATGGTGGTGTAGGTTGAGGAGGGTTTGTTGGTGATGGTGGTGTAGATTGAGGAGGGTTTGTTGGTGAGGGTGGTGTAGATTGAGGAGGGTTTGTTGGTGATGGTGGTGTAGATTGAGGAGGGTTTGTTGGTGAGGGTGGTGTAGATTGAGGAGGGTTTGTTGGTGAGGGTGGTAGATTGAGGAAGGTTTGTTGGTGATGGTGGTGTAGATTGAGGAGGGTTTGTTGGTGATGGTGGTAGATTGAGGAGGGTTTGTTGGTGATGGTGGTGTAGGGAGGAGGGTTTGTTGGTGATGGTGGTGTAGGTTGAGGAGGGTTTGGGTGATGGTGGTGTAGGTTGAGGAGGGTTTGTTGGTGATGGTGGTGTAGGTTAAGGAGGGTTTGTTGGTGATGGTGGTGTAGGTTGAGGAGGGTTTGTTGGTGATGGTGGTAGATTGAAGAGGGTTTGTTGTTCCTGTAAATGGTTCTGTCTTTCTTTCTCTCTCTCTCTGCTATCTTATTCTTCACTTCATATATATTCATGTATATTTGCAAATATATATAAGTACTGAATACATATGAGCATATGTCTCAAACTTCTTCTGCAAATGTCGCTGCCAGGATGCAAATATTCAAGAGGTATGTAAACTACCCCCCTGTGTTACTCCCAGCCATATGTAACGTTCATGACGAGGCAGTGTGTGTGTGTGTGTGTGTGTGTGTGAGAGAGAGAGAGAGAGAGAGAGAGAGAGAGAGAGAGAGAGAGAGAGAGTGTTGAAGTGCTGATCATTTTGCCAACTCGAACAAAAGGTTTTATATTCAGCCGACGAGTCAAAACCTGAATTTCCCAACAAAGGACAATCACTACCCGAGAGAATTTATTGACCAGAGAAAATCTTGCAATATCACGTCTAATTCTCACCTAATTCTACAAGCACCTTAGTTACCTCCCTCACAAAGGATTTTTTTTCCCCTCGAGGTAGTAACAACACAGTTTAAATGCACAAGTAACAATGGTACGATATTTCTTTATTCTAATACCAATTATTAGAGTACTATTTATATATGATACTGATTGATATTTGGAGAGTGGTACTTGCCGCTACCGGTTTAGGGATGATGTGCGGTGTAACGTAATGATCGTCTAACTCACAGGTATTGGTAGACTTATGTTGCTGTAGTATTACGGGTTATAAGTTTATATTATGTACTTTGAGTTTAATACAAGACACCTATTGAGTCTCAGGATGTTATTTGCTGGTATCGGTATGGTATCGGTTCAGCAATACATTGAATCCCAGTGAATGGATCCGAGTCGATCATCTGTTTCATATATAGTAGTTTACTCTGTTACTTGGCTATTACTCCGGTGCTTCGACTACTTAGTCACCTATAACTTCATTACTGTACTTGCTGCTTACTGGGCCTCAAGTGTATAGGATTTAATAGTACTGGTAAAGAATTATAAATAAATAAATAAAATATAGTTATGTGGTGATCTAATTCACATTCACAGTACATCACTATTGTGGCGGCGGCCGAGTTGATACAACGCCTGCCGGTCTTAAGGGTCGCTGGTTCGATCCTGAGGTATTCCCAGTTCACCCAGATGCAAATGGGTACCTGGCTTTACAGTTGGGGAAGTGAAGGCGGTTGAGCGCAGTGCTGACCACATTGCCTCTTGCGTTCCGAAGGTTTATTGGACAATGTGTTGTATTTACCTTGTTCCAAATTTCTAATGGGCCACCATGCGTATGGGACTCAATTTTACTCTCCCAATAAAATGAAGTTCTTACAATATGTAGGTGTACAGTATTTAAACTCTCGATTCCTTGTAAGTACAGCGAGTTCATCCCACGATGCAGCGTTTAATCGGGTTAAAACATACTATTCCTTGTATTAGTTTTGGAACACGGTAGCCTCGGGGCACTAGTTCTTAAGTGAAAGTCTCATTCTAACCACAACTACAGAGGCAAATACGATCCTGACCACTGTCTTTTGAATCTGCACCCACTACTGTAGTCCCGAGGTCACATCATAAAACCCATCCAGGTACGCATGTGGTAACCCAGCTCATATAATTACTGAAGGCTGAACTTAACCCCCTATGTTATTATTGATAGTTACTGGTCGTGGAGTAGAGTTGGTTTTACTGTTAGGTATTTAAGGGATTTACCTGGAGAAGTAAAGGTATGAGTTTAAGTGTTACGGTGTTGTTCTGTGTTCTCTTCCCACTGAGGTCAACTGGGAGGTAGACGGATAATTTTTACTATGGAGCAAAAAAAAGTGACTCTGATGAAATGTTTTTGTGCGTAGAGTGGTGTTCTTCACCCAATTTAAATGCTAAGTGGGTTAGTCTGGCCATTTACCAGAGGCCTGGTGGCGTGTTTGTTCCTCCTGTGTGTGTTTGTGTGTGTATGTGTGTTGACGACTTAACCTTGTCAATCTTAACATATTTTTGTCATCGTCAGAAAAAACCCCCACCGAGAACTTAAGTTTAACATAAATTGCAGCTGATATTGAGAAACACAATCTATCGTAGGGAGAGAGGAGGTGGATGTGGTGGTGGTAGATTAGGTGCCTGAATTGATGTCCGCCTTTGATGTGTCGAGGGAAAACACGCGACATATGCTCCTGCAGCATGCCAGTTAAGGTAGACAGACATTGCTCTTACAGTACACATCACCACCTCTAACATCACGGGCAGTATAACATGACGCCCGGTACACACATCACCGGACAAGAACTGGGCGGATTAAGATGTCGTGTAAGATTAATGAGACTGGTCAAATCTATCATCTCTACTCCCAAACCTGATCCAGGAACGACTCTTATCATACAAGTAAATGAAGATCTGGACAGACAGGCCTGAAACCTCTGTCCAGAATATATATATATATATATATATATATATATATATATATATATATATATATATATATATATATATATATATATATATATATATATATATATATATATATGCAACACCAAGAAAGGTACAGAATCACATCTTTCTTTTCTATAAATACAAGTACACACACAGATTTACACAGACAATACAGGTACAATAAACTTTATACGGTGACAGTATAAGAGATATGGTGATAGGCCGAGGTATCAGTCGATGTGACATTACAAATTATTACACGAAGAAGAATATTTACGAATGCTCAGTGAACGAGTCCTCAACGAACGAATCTTCAGTAACGAATCCTCAGCGAACGAGTCCTCAGTAAACAAGTCCTCAATGAACGAGTCCTCAGTAAACAAGTCTTCAATGAACGAGTCCTCAGTGAACGAGTGCTCAGTACACGAGTTCTTGTACTTTCGAGGGAAAGTATATAGATCTTTCTGGAGAAGACTGTGGCTGCTGGCATTGACTTACTGTTAAATGCTCCAAGCGTCACTGAATAAGAGATGCAAAGTCGTGAACCCCAAGAACGACACACACTGAACATCTCTGACTTAGTTTTTTAAGGGTCGTTGAATAAACGTTTATTTACTCATAAATAAAAATGGCATAAAATAAAAAGAAATATATTTTCCATTCGTAAAAATGAAAACATAATGGTTTTAACTTTGGAAGTATATTTTTTGCTTAAGAATAGTATTTCAGTTATTTTTTCTTTCTCGAAACCTAGTTTTTTTTAACTTTCGTTGATTTTTTCTTGTATCACATTTCACGTTCGGGATTTTATGCTTCAAAGCAAAAATTCTGCTTTTAACTTTCATTTTTATATTTTTCATCACTGAATTTCAAGCGTGAGGACGAGAAATGTCCTCCCTCGAGTGTTTTCCTTTCGTCGAAACAGAAAACAAGTGAAGAAAATCTATCTTAATTATATCAGCATAAATTGAGAGAAGGTCCATATTCTCAAAGGTTCGTAAGGTAAATATTCCTCTTAAGTAAAAAGTAAGAGAGCATCTAACAGGATGAATAAAGTTAAAACACAGACACAGAGTGGCTGCCTATTGTTACAGTTGGAAAAGTGAAAGGCGGTCGAGTGTACGTGTTTTGACCAAGCTGTCACCTACTGTACCGAGGGATTAACTCTCCAGTGTACTGTATCCGGTCTCCCACTCTTTCTGGTTCCAGGTTCATATTGTCTCCTAAGTGATGTAAGTAAATCTTATTAGTTGCAGAAGAGTCTCGGTGTATTTTCGATAACGTTTCGTGTAATTTATTTTTGTGCTCTTCCTTTAGTTAATTATTTCGGCCACGAGGAGAATCAAAACCATGAAAATTATAACTTCATACTTACATGTAACAAACAGGAGTTATTAGAAAATGGCATGACCTCGTTTACAACATTATTAGAAGTAGGTCAAACAAAAACTGGAACAACGTTTAATCAGAGTGACTCCTAAAAAAAAATTAATCACACAGGAAAGGTGATTAAGTTCCATTAACAAATGAGACGAGAATCAAGACTGATATTTTATTTTCATCCTCTCTGTGTTCCCAATAATGACTTCCACACACATCAATAAATAAATACATATAAACTTAGAGATATAAATATACAGAAGTCATCAGAAACGAAAGTATAAGAGTATAATCATTTAATATCTGGCCTATCTTTTTCCATTGACTCTTTGTATAGGAAATCTCTGCTTCTCATCAGTTTAGTTTCACCAGATTTAAATCCCTCAAGCCTCGTTTAAATATAGACATCAAACATTAATTATTATATACATAAAGGAAGATTTAACCTTTAATTAATTCGGTGATGAATAATTTATAAAAGTACATATAATATTTTCGTATCACATGAAGAATATGCACCTCAAATTATTTCATCTCATGATTAAATACCACAAGGCTAACCTAACCTAACCTAACCTAACCTAACCGAACCTAACCTAACCTAACCAAACCTAACCCTTCTCAGCTAGCGTTAGGATGTTTAGTCACAAGATGGAATAAGCTTGGGTTTCTAATCTCCATGTTATATATTTCTTGAAGCATATCTTATATATCAATGAACAATAAACAAAAACAAAAAAGCCCCTTTTTTCGTTGATACAGTGACACAACGGACGAACAATTCTGATAATTATCTGTGAATCCTTGACAACCGAACCGAAACTGCTATACATTGTGTTCCTTTCCAAACACACCGGATCCAGGTGGGCAGATAGTTTTTTTGGTGTGTGTACAGTACATAAGAGAACATATATGTCACTCATGCTAATCACCAGAGTAACCATATATCTTTGATAACAAGGCCACACACATAAAGTGATAAAACTGTTATCAGGAGGTAATGGAGAACTTACTTATATGCTTCACCAAGATTGTATATGGTAGCGCACTATACGGGGATGGTGATATACATACAGTATAAGAGGTATACTTTTATGGTATTTCTTTTATGTCTATGACAGGTAACAAGGTGTAACGTGCTGAAACAGAGCAGGTGGCGACGGCTGTAACGAACAGGTGGCGGCAGCTGCACGAACAGGTGGCGGCGGCTGTAACGAACAGGTGGCGGCGGATGTAACGAGCAGGTGGCAGCGGATGTAAGAGGTGACGGCATCTGTAACGAACAGATGGCAGCGGCTGTTGCCAAGCAGGTGGCGGCAGCTGTTACGAGCAGGTGGTGGCGGCTGTAACAAGCAGGTGGGGGCGGCTGTAACAAGCAGGTGGCGGCGGCTCTTACGAACAGGTGGCGGTGGCTGTAACGAGCAGGCGGCGGCGACCTGTGAACTTTGGAGCAGTAGGGCAGGAACACGACACAACCTGACCCGTATCCTTCACCCAACTAACGAGGACTAGAGAGTAGTCTCTGTGTGTGTTTGTCTGTCTATATTACTCTCTCTATCCCCCTCTCTCCCTTCTCTGCCTGTCTGTCCATCTGTCTTCCTTTGTCTGTCACTCTCTCTTTTCCTCACCTATGTTACACTATTCTCTCAATCATTTTGTTACATTTTTTCCTCCCAATCTTGTTTCATAATCTTCCCCGCCCTTGTTACATCAGTCCTCCTCCCCGTCTTGTTAAAACACTCAAAATTCTCCTCCTCGACTTTATTACTCTCTCAAAGTACTCAAACCATATTACCTCTAACGCCCTCAAAACATGGGCCCACTTGGAACATTAATCAACACGTGCTTCTTATTCCTCAAGCAACAGTAACAGGTGTTCTAGGTGTAAGGGAGTGTATCTCATTCCCCAAGCAACAGTAACAGGTGTAATCTTATTCTCCCAGCAACAGTAACAGGTTTAATCTTATTCTCCCAGCAACAGTAACAGGTGTAATCTTATTCTCCCAGCAACAGTAACAGGTGTAATCTATTCTCCCAGCAACAGTAACAGGTAATCTATTCTCCAGCAACAGTAACAGTGTAACTTATTCTCCCAGCAACAGTAACAGGTGTAATCTTATTCTCCCAGGAACAGTAACAGGTGTGTTAGGTGTAAGGGAGTGTATCTTATTCCCCAGCAACAGTAACAGGTGTGCTGGGTGTAAGGGAGTGTATCTCATTCCCCAACAACAGTAACAGGTGTGTGGGGTAAGGGAGTGTATCTATTCCCCAAACAGTAACAGTGTAATCTTATTCCCCAGCAACAGTAACAGGTGTAATCTTATTCTCCCAGGAACAGTAACAGGTGTGTTAGGTGTGAGAGTATCTTATTCCCCAGCAACAGTAACAGGTGTGCTAGGTAAGGGAGTGTATCTTATTCCTCCAGCAACAGTAACAGGTGTGTTAGGTGTAAGGGAGTGTATCTTATTCCCCAGCAACAGTAACAGGTGTACTAGGTGTAAGGGAGTATTCTATTCCCCAGCAACAGTAACAGGTGTGCTGTGTGGGAGTGTATCTTATTCCCCCAGCAACAGTAACAGGTGTGCTAGGTGTAAGGGAGTGTATCTTATTCCCCAGCAACAGTAACAGGTGTGTAGGGGTGTAAGGAGTGTATCTTATTCCCCAGCAACAGTAACAGGTGTACTAGGTGTAAGGGAGTGTATCTTATTCCCCAGCAACAGTAACAGGTGTGCTGGGTGTAAGGAGGTATCTTATTCCCCAGCAACAGTAACAGGTGTGCTAGTAAGGGAGTGTATCTTATTCCCCAGCAACAGTAACAGGTGTGCTAGGTGTAAGGAGTGTATCTTATACCCCAGCAACAGCAACAGGTGTGCTGGGTGTAAGGAGTGTATCTTATTCCCCAGCAACAGTAACAGTGCTAGGTGTAAGGAGTGTATCTTATTCCCCAGCAACAGTAACAGGTGCAGGTGTATGGGGGAGTGATCTTATACCCCAGCAACAGCAACAGGTGTGCTAGGTGTAAGAGTGTATCTTATACCCCCAGCAACAGTAACAGGTGTGCTGGGTGTAAGTGTATCTTATTCCCCCAGCAACAGTAACAGGTGTGCTAGGTGTAAGAGTGATTTATACCCCAGCAACAGTAAGGTGTAGTGGGTGAGGGTCTATTCCCCAGCAACAGTAACAGGTGTGCTAGGTGTAAGGGAGTGTATTTATTCCCAGCAACAGTAACAGGTGTGCTGGTAAGGGAGTGTATCTTATTCCCCAGCAACAGTAACAAGTGTGCTGGGTAAGGAGGAGTCTTATTCCCCAGCAACAGTAACAGGCTGGGTGTAAGGGAGTGTATCTTATTCCCCCAGCAACAGTAACAGGTGTGCTAGGTGTAAGGGAGTGTATCTTATTCCCCCAGCAACAGTAACAGGTGTGCTAGGTGTAAGGGAGTGTATCTTATTCCCTCAGCAACAGTAACAGGTGTGCTAGGTGTAAGGGAGTGTATCTTATTCCCCCAGCAACAGTAACAGGTGTGCTAGGTGTAAGGGAGTGTATCTTATTCCCTCAGCAACAGTAACAGGTGTGCTGGGTGTAAGGGAGTGTATCTTATTCCCTCAGCAACAGTAACAGGTGTGCTGGGTGTAAGGGAGTGTATCTTATTCCCCCAGCAACAGTAACAGGTGTGCTGGGTGTAAAGGAGTGTATCTTATTCCCCAGCAACAAAACACCAGGTGTGCTGGGTGTAAGAGTGTATCTTATTCCTAGCAACAGTAACAGAATTGTGCTGGGTGTGAGAATGTCTTATTCCCCAGCAGCAGTAACAGGTGTGCTGGGTGTGAGGAGTGTATACTTATTCCCCTTAACAGTAACAGGTGAGGTGTAAGGGGTGTATCTTATTCCCCCAGCAACAGTAACAGGTGTGCTAGGTGTAAGGGAGTGTATCTTATTCCCCCAGCAACAGTAACAGGTGTGCTAGGTGTAAGGGAGTGTATCTTATACCCCCAGCAACAGTAACAGGTGTGCTAGGTGTAAGGGAGTGTATCTTATACCCCCAGCAACAGTAATAGGTGTGCTGGGTGTAAGGGAGTGTATCTTATTCCCTCAGCAACAGTAACAGGTGTGCTAGGTGTAAGGGAGTGTATCTTATTCCCCCAGCAACGGTAACAGGTGTGCTGGGTGTAAGGGGGTGTATCTTATTCCCTCAGCAACAGTAACAGGTGTGCTGGGTGTAAGGGAGTGCATCTTATTCCCCCAGCAACAGAAACAGGTGTGCTAAGGGGATTAGGAAATGTTCCAAACTCCCCCCAGCTTATTCAACCAATTAACCATGATTTAATTTTTTTGTGTTTTGCTTATTGTAACATGGTTGTTGTGTGTAATACTGTTTAAAAAAAATATACACACAAACAATATTCTTGGGATTTAGCGAAACGAATCTGTAAAAGAAGAGTGAAAAGTGGAGTTGTGTAGAAAGAAAAGACAAAAGCAGCTGGAGTAAGTGATGAACGAGGTGATTGTATAAAAAAAAAAGCGTCGGCTGTTTAATATTGCAAGACGGCTAAAGAAAATGAATTCATTAACTTGTATAAGAAATGTTGTTCATAGAATATTCTTTTTTATGTAATCGAACCGTGAAGGAGGTGTTAATATTTGAAAGGAGAGGAGAGGAGAGAAGAGGAGAGAAGAGAAGAGAAGACGAAGACGGAGAGAAGAGAAGAGAAGACGAAGACGGAGAGAAGAGAAGAGGAGACGAGACAAGACAAGACGAGACAAGAAGACGAAGACGAGACAAGAGACGAAGACGAAACGAGAAAAGAGAGTTCCTATATATCTCTTCACTAACACTCTACGACTCTTAAAACCTCACACACATGACCAACACTGTCAGGCGAAGGTAACACTCCACGTTAACTCAATAATCTACTGTCTCACCCGTGTTACGCCCTGACTACAGTACCTCCCATCGTGTTGAGACTGTATTATACCATGCTGCGAATATTCCGGGCATGCGCACTACGATCAAAACAGCATTAAAGGGTTGGGGGGCGTGCTGAGATTATTATACCCCTCGGAATAAAAGGTTAGATTAGGTTAGGTTAGGTTTCATTTGGTTTGTTTTGGTTAGGTTAGGTTAGGATTAGGATATAATTGAACTGCGCATGCCCGAACATTTTCAGCACACCACACCGAATCCTAAACACACCCTTACATTAAATTCGTCCCTCCATTTAGGGGTGTGAGAGCTAGCATGTAGTGTCCATAGAGTCATAGCGAAATTTCGATGCCATCTTGAGCCAGTTAACTAGAAATTGAACTACGCAATTTACTCATCTTAGTGATTCATTTTCGATATTCCCAATGGTTTGTAAGTTATTTTTTCCTCTTCCCTCGGTGATTTGAGAACGACTCTAACTAGATCGTTTCAGATTATGATGGAGAACAATATGGCGCTGAAATTGCACTGGGACTTGGCTGTAACTAGATAGGTTCTCTCGTTCCAAATTTACGAGGTAAAAATTAACGTAAGGTTCTTTGTAAGTCAGGCTCCAGCATGAAGGGTGTCTGGCCTGAACGACTCTCATTAGCTTGGGGTTCTTCCTGCTGTGTGTGTGTGTGTGTGTGTGTGTGTGTGTGTGTGTGTGTGTGTTAAAAGTTATGTACGTGCGATGTTTACCAAGGTGTACATGTAAATAATATATAGGTGCAGTGTGTGTGTGTATGTGTGTGTGTGTGTGTGTGTGTGTGTGTGCAAAAGCAGGTTTACTGGCACAAATAAACCTCGACAGGTAGGCTGGGTGTAGACCGAGGACGAGGTAACTCAATTTTCGCCTCTGTAGGTCAAAGGTCGAGATGAAGTTAAAGCCTGAGGTCAAACTCGAGAGTTGTGTGTCGTGTGCGTTAATGTCACAAGTTGTGTTGAGTAAAGCTTCAGCGACGAGTAAGGTGGTCAGTTACTGTGGATATATAATTAAAATTGACCTTATTTAAATTATTTTGTGTTCGATCACCACGTCTGTCCTGCTTAAAAACACCCGCCATGCTGTTACCGGTGATGCCTTCACACCTGGTGGCTGAAGCAGACACTACACTTAACACACCTGCTACCTCTCTTGTCCTATGCATTGCGTACCTCTCTAACTTTCTTTTACAGGTGCTGATTACATTTGTTAACACCTGTCACTCTTTGATGGTGGTGATACCTACACACACGTTGATCAATAGGCTCTAGTCAGCCCCACCCTTCTCTCCTCCTTCAGCTCTCTCCTGTCCTTGTGGCAGTGAGGTGTGTCCTCCCCCGCAGCCAGTGACCCACCCTCCCTCCCTCGTGGTGCTCCCTGCTTCCTCCTCCACACCTGCACTGGGGTCTCTTTGCCAACACCCGAGGCGCCGTCTGACCCGGCAGTCTACCCGCGCCTTCCTGCTACCCTCTCCTTATCCCCCTTCTCCTACCCCCACTCCTACACCTCCTCTCCTGCCCCCATTCCTACACCCCCCTCTCCTGCCCCCACTCCGACACCCCCCCTGGCTCAGTGTGGGCACAGAACCCAGGGAACCAGTCGTGCAGGGAAGGTCGTCGGGACAGCTGCTCTCCCTCAAGGTCCTGTTATTGTGGTCACTCTTCTTACTTCCCCGTGCCGTTGCCGCCGCCACCCACCCCAGGAACTAGAGATCATACATCAAACTACTTCGATGGCCGCCATTATCCAGGGTCATCTATCCCTCTGTGGCAGCCTCGACAGGCCCAGCGGGGTATATCTAAACCATTTGGAGTCACCCACAGATAACAGTCTACATAGCAGGGGACAGAGACATGCCGTGTTCCCTAACTTTTTATTGGAAAACAAAAAGTGATCTATTGTGCGATGCTAAAATCTTTGTCAAAATGTGGCTGACACTTGTAAGGTCGTCTCCCTTCCCTGTGTTATGGTATATGTTGGGGGTTAATACATTTTTTATATTTCGGTAAGTTTCAAGTACTCAGTGACATGTGACAATAATGGCCGCAGACGGTGTTCCTGAGGCCACCTACTCCACTTTGACTCGCCTTGTGGAAGGCTCACCTGAGGTGGCCGTGAGGATAAGAATTTTAAGCAGGAAATAGAGCAGCACTGGGACTAGCGGCCCCCACACTTTTTGTAAGGTATGGCCTCCGTTACCCCGCCCACGTCACCACCCTCTCCTGGCCTCTCTTACTGATTACCAGGAACTCAAAAATTCTTAAATTCCCCCGAGAATGAACCACAAAGGAGAAACTGTTAAGCCTAACTGTGTAGTGATATACCGTGATGGAGCAAGTTATCAAGGAGAAAAAGATTAAGTAGTAACTTCACAAATATATTTTAATTTACTGAATGTTGAAGGTCTACAGTTACTAAGACTACACCACCCTCAATTAACCATAACAAATACAAAATGACATTACTTGTCTTGCTCCAGACTGCGCATTTTTGTCTTTCACTCTACACTGCCGCTGAACATGAGGAGGTGTCACGTGCTGTTCCATTATTTACGATACTCCAGGCGCTTAACACATCGTAAACACGTAGCCAGGAGAGCAAGAATTACCATATGTACCAGAATGTCTCTCCAGGATGTCAGAAGAAGACTTTGTAGAACATCAAAGAAGAGGAACAGACAATACACAAAGAACGCCAGAGAGTTATTATCATCTTACGCTTTTGCTCGTGTCTGAAAGGGTTAGGTTAGGTTAGGTTAGGCTAGGCCAGGGTAGTTAATCTGAAGGCAAAACAAGCTGGGGGCTAATCTTCATGTCGTCCCCAAATTGTCCAGAATGTTTACTAAAGTACTTCTTGTGGGGCGTTGATGTTCTTTCTGACAATTTTCACACTTTAAGATTTATTGATTAAGAATATAAAAATTTTTGTCCGTCGCTGCACCAAACGTTAACATTAGCTTTGTGTTAGGTGGTATATCTCAGCCAATCAGTGAACCGCCAACACCCTTATTCTCACCTTTACATTACGAAGGAGAAGGGCAATTCTGTGTGTGTGTGTGTGTGTGTGTGTGTGTGTGTGTGTGTGTGTGTGGTGCGTGCGCGAATGGGTCCTTCGAGCTCTACATCCCACACTAGTAACCTCGTAAATGCCTGCCCCCACACACACACCTACCTGTATGGGCCTTAACAGGTGTTCACTCTGACACCTGGTTCATTATCTCAGGAATTCCCTGAAGCGCCACGTGTGTTCTGCCCGGGGTACACATACATCGCCTGGTGCTTAAGTAGACGGGCGTGAATGGAAGTTACACTAAGAGGGTAATCTCTCTCTCTTCCTAGTCGAGTTTCTCTCTCTCTGTTTCTTCCTGACCTAGTCTCTCTCTCTCACTCTTCTTCTCAGTCTCTCTCTCTCTCTCTCTCTTCCAGGCCGCCTCTCTCTAACTTTTCCACTCTCAATCTCTCTTTCACTTTTCTTGTTCCAGCCTCTCTAACCCTCTCGTCTTAGTCTCTCGCTCTTACTAATTCATTCTCTCTCTCTCTCTCTCTCTCTCTCTCTCTCTCTCTCTCTCTCTCTCTCTCTCATCCATTCCCAACCTTTACCCCTCATGTGGTCGCCATAGCAACGCCCGCCACCATCATTACTACCTTAAATACCATGATGCATCAAGCGGCCCCATGTAACAACATCATCAGATGCTGCCTCACCTGCCTAATGAGTACCACAACCACTTCCCTTAGTCACTAAAGGACCGACAACTCCCCCAAATAAAGTTCTCCCTCCTTGATTTTGGTCATTAGTCTTTCAATATACATATAAAACCCTTCAAGGAAACACAAATACAATAACTACAATCCATACAATCATCTATTACCCTCCATTACAAAATCCCAGAATGGCACACTTTGTTATTTTTATTGAGACGAATATAATGGCTATTTTATAATTATCTTCTATTATAAAACTCAAATACCACAAAACAAAAGAAACAAATCGTGAAAAAGGCAGAAAAATAACAATCTCTACCATCATGATTATAGAATAAAATCTCCCAAATTCCCCCCCAAAAAAACAAAATCATCGATAATCAAATTAGACTTTTACCAGATAGAAAAAAATTGCACATACACACAATCACATACAATAAAGTAAACAGAAAATTATCAATAACCATTAAAAACAATAAAAATAATTTCATAATCACACACACAAAAGAGACCACTCACAAAATTTCATCCACACCTCGACCATCCCATTGGACCGTCTACAATAACAAAATTCCACAATCACACACGAAACTCATCAATCGCCAACAATCAAATGAGACCCTTAAAATTAGCAAAATCACACAATCACTTACACACATTAGAAAGACTAAAGACCATCAATCACCAATAACAACACTACAAACTATCAATTGATAGTCTGAGTCCCTCCCCCGTCACAGCTACAGGTAACACCCAAGGGGCTGAAACACTACCACGAAGCACTAATACATCCCAGTGTATCGTCCTTACCTGTTTTCCCCCGCCAGATAACACTACATGGACGGCCACGCACCTGGGGAGATAACATCAGTAAGAGCACCTTTACTGATTCTCACCTGAGGGGAAAAAGGAGGGGGGGAGGGGGATAAATATTTTACACTGCGAAACGTTTATTCTATCACACCTGTGTGCGTGTGTGTGTGTGTGTGTGTGTTTGTGTGTGTGAGCGTTCAATGAATGTTATTTTTAGTAAATGAATGTGAGTGTGTATATGTAAAAACTATGTGCGAATGTAATAATAACAATAATAATGATAATAATAATAATAATAATAATAATAATAATAATAATAATAATAATAATAATAATAATAATAATAATTATAATTAACGGTTTATTGAAAGAGCATAGCAGCCAAAAGGCTGAAAATATACAGTTACATAATTGGGGAATGGGTTTCATTTACAAATAATATACAAGTAACATAAGTGATACAAATAAGATATATAATAACTAGGTGGGGGAAAAGCTCAAACTACAGGGCATTTCAACATAGTGACAGTGCAAAAAGTAGGATTTACTGGGAGTGAATACACTGGTTTATTACAAGTTATTGATAATTTTTACAATGGTTGGGACTGGGCTGTTCTTATAGCGATCAGTTTTTGCTCGTATGGGCTGGATGCGGTTGTCGTGTCGAACAGCAATTCTCGGGCTAGCGATTTCAGGTGGTAGTAGGAGCCGGTGTCGAGGATGGTGCAGAAGTTTCTCACCAAATTTGCAGATGAGGTCGTGGTGATGGTCACTGAAAGTCGAAAGGGTTGGTGTGTTGAGCGCTTCTTGATATGTGGAGTAGGAAGGGGAGAGAATAATCTTGCATGCCCTCTTTTGCACTTTTTCTAGGTGTTTACGTTGTGTGGCATTTAGGGAGGAAGACCAGGTAGGGGAGGCATAGGTGAGCTTGGGAAGTATGAATGTTGAGTAAACAGTATATGTAGGTATACGTAGGGGTGTAGTTTGTATGTTTGTGTGCCTGCTGGCACCTACTGAGTGAAGGTTCACGTGCTGGCCGCTGGTTATCCTTTAACAGTACGGCCGAATAATAACATATTCATTGTTCCTAATGGCGGCCATCATTGAATATTTATAACTTTTGATAACTTTTTGATGGGATTCTGGCTTTCTTTTATCCTCTTGCTGAAAATTTACTAAGATATATATATATATATATATATATATATATATATATATATATATATATATATATATATATATATATATATATATATATATATATATATATATGAAATATATATGGATCCTCGTGTTTCGAAGCCGGATTTGCTAAAACGTTGCTCTGATCACCTAAGAGGCACGGGTGGTCCCCATTTGAGGTTCACGGCGCCATAAGCTCGTTGAACAGGCTTTGTGTAAATATATATATATATATATATATATATATATATATATATATATATATATATATATATATATATATATATATATATAAAGAAGAGAACCAGGTAGAACACAATGATCTTGACTATGTTGGGTTCTTATACACAAACGTTTCGGAAAAATCAATTTCTATCACCATAGCCTTAGCGTTTTTCTCATTAAGGCTCGTCTCCGTTAAGGTAATACCTCCTGTATGATTTAGTTTGCTGTGATTTTAGTTTTGTACTTTGGTCTCCCGTCATTTTTAGTGGTTATAAATTGTAATGCTATGTTACTTTGAAAAGTTTTGCGGAAGGTAAAATTTAGAATAATGTTTCGTTTTTCTTGTATATTACCTGTAATTTCTAAAACTTTTGTCTGTTTTTTAAGCTCTGATGATGGAAAACGATTTTCCGAAACATTAGCGGATTTGTTACCAAGAGACTAAAACATTATATACAGCAAACTTCACGGTAAAGCAATTCAAAAGCAGAATAATATTATTGATACAAACGGTAGCCATATATATTCTAGTAATATTCCTGTCATGTCAGAGGCAATGTATTCATGTACAACAATTAATTCCTCTATGACTGAGCTCCTCATTCTCAAGTGATAATGTTTGAAATCGGAGTTCATTTTTTTGTGTGGTTCTCAGTCCTTACAATCTTTAACGCGTGGTTCTGACGTAAATAGGAAGTTGAGGCGATACTTAACCTCATTATTCACAAAGTGGATGTTAAAGTTAATCCCAAGGCGATCGAGAACGATAAAAAAGAAATATCTCAACAACAACCCACGTATTTAGTCAACAAGATGCAACGTTACAGAGAACAAATACCGAGGAGTCTTGATGCATGTTGTCCCTAGCATCACAATCAAGTCTTAACATACATTCACACAAAAACAAAGTGCGTAAAGTCCTAAAGAACGTGTGTGTGTCTGTCTTGAAGGTGCCCCTGGCTGATAACTCTAGGTATGGTATAATTAACACATACTGCTGGAGTTAAGATAGGGGTGACCACTCATTCTTGGGGCGACAACATGACCAACCAGAGGAAGGAACGTGTGTGATAAGGGAACAGCGGTGGTAGTGAGGCGAGGGCTCTCTCTCTCTCTCCAAGGCCACTTATTAGAGGTCAGCGTGGCGAGAGAGAGAGAGAGAGAGAGAGAGAGAGAGAGAGAGAGAGAGAGAGAGAGAGAGAGAGAGAGATAATTTTTAGGCCAGCATGTTGCTCCACACACCTCGGCAACACGAGACCCTACCCTCATATTTTGTCTCCTGGCCGTGTTCCCGAGAGAGGAGAAAGATTCACACACTAACCACATTAAACAGACATCCCCTGGGAACAATTGGAACTGATAAAGAGTGTATTCTGACAGAGTATATGTGTTTAATCGCAAGCTAAAATCATCTTGCCTATTCTTTCTAACGGGAGATGAGAGAATATATCAATTGAATTTCTACTTAAAGAGGCTTAGAGTTAAATTAAGGGGTTTTTGTTTACATTTAAAGTATGATTATATACGAATTAATATAATTAAGTTGTTTATAGACCCGGATAAAAGTTTTTTGTCCTCGATGATCTTGGAATCCTGTTTGGCTACGACGTTAAACATAAATGGATGAACAAGACAAGGGTTAACTAACTCTGACTTAACTTAAACCCAACTTATAAGGAAAATAATGAGTAATGAGGGTTAGGTTAAGTTAAAGGTGAGTTGGATTATGAGGCAAACAAGTTGAATTATGTCATCGCATCAACTGAGGATTCCAAAGGTAGCGTAGACCTAGAACTCTTTCCTCAAATACCACATCGCTATCATCATCATCGCACTGGGAAGTGACAGCCAAAACCCATCGCTTAAATACATACGTTGTCTCCCCCCCCACACACACAACACCGGTGGTACATGGCTACTGACACAGGAATTCTACACAGTGTGGTTTTGATGTGTTGTCAAGGGGGAAAAAATCACCCAGGAGTAAAATGGTGGAACATGGCTTCTCTATCTCACCTGTCTATGATATGCGACTGCCTGCTACCGTGAGGGGACATTTAAATGCCAGTGGGGAGAGAGAGAGAGAGAGAGAGAGAGAGAGAGAGAGAGAGAGAGAGAGAGAGAGAGAGAGAGAGAGAGAGACTGACTCGCATCACCTTATGCCTTGGATAGTGGGCATTCATCGCCCCTGCACACCACAAATCAACAAACAGTAGATCGTTTAAGCAAGTGAAGGATAAGGATAAGAAACCTGGAAATGATAAACATGAAAGAAATCCAACAGACCCTGAACGAAAGCTTATTGTCACTTATACCAAAAAGACAAAGTACAGAAGAAGAAAAAAATAAATAAAACGGACGAAATTGAAATAAAACAGACAAGATGGAACAATCGCCTCGACTTAACACAATAAAGTCAGATCCTTCTCAACTTTCGGGTTCTAATAAAACAAGGAAACACGAACTCCCAAGTCAAGTAGCTGCCCTTCCGTCCTCCCCTCGTAAACTCACAACTCACTCAGCCACGAGACGAACGATTAAGAAACATGAACCCTTAGTGAGTTAGGAAACAGTTGCAGGAACTAAAATAACGAGAAGTGGTCGTCCCCGAAAACGTGTGGCCAAGCGATCCTGCAGAGGCAAATGCAGAAGTGAATTAGCCGAGCCACTTACATCCGTCTTCGTTACCTCCTACTCGCCCTCTTCCTCCTACTCGCTCTCTTCCTCCTACTCGCTCTCCTCCTACTCGCTCTCCTCCTACTCGCTCTCCTCTCCCAGGTCAGAAATTAGATACGAGCGAGGATTTGGTTTCTGCTCTCAAGGGAAAAGATCGAATTCAGAACTATAACCTATAAAACCCCTGTAATTTTATATATACCATTTAAAAAAAACTTCAGGGTGTCGTTTACGATAATTAGTGATGTTTCGTGGGTCAGGGTGGTTTATTATTTATAAGTAATATGAATTCAAGACTTCAATATGATTCTTCAGTTGTTATCTCTTCCATTCTGTATGTGATTTTTTAATTAGAAATAGAATGATGTTAGCAATGTAATATTCTAGTGATCGTTGTGGACAGTGCAGGTTACTTTAAAAAAACACAGATCATCATTATTTTTAGGTTTAATTTTGTTTCTAGAATTACTTTAAATTTTACTGCCATAAATTTGATGTAAAAAAAAAAATAGCATCATAATGAGACATTCCACGAACACCCAAGAGGATTGTGTATTAGTAAAGGATGAGCCTGTGTACTGGCCCCTGTGGTGAGTACACACACACACACACACACACACACACACACACACAAAGAGGTTAGATTAGGTTCTGAGAGATATTAGATTGCAACAATAAACGACGAGTTCATCCTAAATAATAAATAATTATTTTTGATATAAATATAATATACAGGACTTAATATTATTCTATGGAACGAAAAACACGATAACTATCTGTATATTCGCAGTTTATTACAGAATGAATGGCCACTGCACCGAAAATTAATGACCATTTATTCGTTATTCATTTCCATAATCACTGCAGGTAAAGATTAAACGGGCTGGTACCTTGTACATTTATTATAGCCCAATTAAAACATTTCAATGGCCAAATGCATCATATAATACGGCAGTCACGTGATATATTTCGATACAGTATGTTTAGTGGCTTTTAGCTCCGATTTGTATACGTGAAACTTTCCAGCTATTTTGTTTGGGGTAATATTTGGGGTTTGTAGTATTTTAAGGATCGTGTTTCTCTTGTTCTTCAGAAGGAAAATGGGGAAATTTGATACCTGTGTGTGTGTGTGTGTGTGTGTGTGTGTGTGTGTGTGTGTGTGTGTGTGTGTGTGTGTGTGTGTGAATCTACGGGTATATCAACCATAATTTAGTTCGTTCTTACGCTCGATCATGTCAAGATAAGAGACCCTTGATAAAGTTAACTGCTCCCTCCTCCAAAACTGACCTCCCTTATCACCATCACCTGATAATATGAATACCTTAGTGAGATCGATCGATAAACATAAAGGGTTTAAAGTCTTCATCGTCTCTAAAACAAAAGGTAATAATGTAAACCCCAGATGGTCTTTTAGATGAACACAGCAAGTTCCTTACTCTGCACGGGTGAGGGTAGCCTGAAGGAGGTCACCGCGTGTGGGGTGACATTATCATCCTGTGGTGTGGCGCCCAGATACTAGTGAACACAGTGATCCTTTTTTTTTTTTCAGCTTGTCTTTGGTTAGTGGTCTGTGGTTTTTGTTTCTCTTGTTGTTTTAGGTGTATTGGTGCTTCATCAGCCAAGCAGTCTTTAAACACCGTTAACTTAGTCTCGTGTATACTGTTTCTTCAACGGCCAGGGTACTTAAACGAGCGAACTCGTCGCAATGGTTTTAAATTTGACAAATTTTGATTTAGGTGCGAGATGGATGAGTAGATGAGTGGAACAATTTAACAAACATAATAATTAACTCGCTAACCATTACCCCAGAACACGATCCGTAAATCGATTAACATCCAGGTTCACAGTCACTGCTGGATAGACAGGGCAAAAAAAAAAAAAAATCATAGTTTCACCCTGCCCGGGAATCGAACACAGGTCCACTCACTTGCAAGGTGAGTATACTGACCATTGCAAAACAGGTTGTCAAAATCTTGTATAGTAAACAAAAGGTTTATTTATTTATTTTATTCATTTTTTTCCGTGCTGGTCAAGCTCCGACCAGGGGTTAACTAGACCCCCGGACAACTCTTTCGGAGCCTGACCAGCACGGTCGTATTTGTATTATTATCTCGTCTTAATTATATGTAACAAAGTCACTTGTGAGTTTTTCAATTTTTATTTTTATAATATTTACATAATCTAAGCTAAAGGTCAACAATAAGTGACTTAAATAATTCGAAAACAAACCAATATAAATGTAACTCCACCTAATATACACTGTATGTTACACTAAATAGGGATAATTACCGACTACTGATAACTTCTATGTATTTCTCTTTTGTGGAAACTTTTGACTGGCCATAAACGATCCTGTTGATCATAAATATACATATAAATAAATACCTTCATACTACACGTAACCTGACCTGACCTAACCTAACCTAACCTACTTAAAGTATAATTTAACCATCATATGACAGTAAACGACATTTTATCTGAAACAGACTAAATTTGTTCGTATACGAATGAATCTTAATTAAGTTGTAATAATAAAACCAAAAAGTTGTCTCTATTAGAGTAAAACGACTGATTTTTTGTAAAGCTTAATCGTAGACTATATAATCCTGGCCATTAAACTAAATAGGGATAATTGCCTAATATCGATAACTTCTATGTATTATTTTAATCCTCTAACTGGCCATCGGCGATCATGTACTTCATCATACTAGTTATTAATAAATTGTTTAATAGAAAACTTAAACTAACTTAACCTAACCTTAGCGAATATTACCGAAGTGTAATTAATTATTCTTTTTCGTTTTAAATACAGGATCATCATCATGGGTGATATAATATTATGATATATTCTACAAAATGTAAATGTGACGTAAGTTTGGGAGAAAACAATTAAATCTAAAGTTACTCAAAACAATAGTAAAGACTTAAACTATACAGACGAGAGGAAAACAAATACCAGTAATAATTACAAGTAATAAATAACTAAATAAACCCTGAAACTAAATATATATATTTTAATGTTATTTGTCTTTTATATTATATACTCACTGCGGTATATACTTATAACATATTTAATGATGTAACAATAATGGTTGTCCCTCGTGTACGAGGATGGCCGGCCCTAGGGCCACCTAGGAGCAAACTCGTAGCAATGATTTTAAATTTGAAAAAAATAAATTTACGCGCAAGAAAGGTAAACA